>NC_085137.1:32702225-32860278 GCF_035046485.1 Aedes albopictus
CTACAAAAAAATAATAAAAACAAAAAATATATATTTTTGTTTTCAAAATATCTTTTTTTGAATCAAAAAAACATTTTTTTTAAATCGACGCTTCAATTTTTTGGGTTCAAAAAAAGCTTTTTTATAAACAAATATTTTCATTGTAAATTCAACAAAATAAATTGTCGTTCCGTGTTTGTTGTTGATTTTAGAAACAACAATTATTTTTTAGAATCTGAAAAAGATTTTTTGTTGAATTCAAAAAGAAAAATTATTAGCCGGGAAATAATAATTTTTATTGTTGTTTTCGATACAGAATATGATTGAATTTAAAAAACTTTTTTCTGCGTGTACGATGTCTCACGTCGCCTCTTAGTGGGACCAAGATGAATGCTACGATGCCCGTGAAAGACACGTCTGGACAGTTACTAACCGACCCGGCTGACCAGTTGAAACGCTGGTTCGAGCACTTTGTAAACCTTTTTCAAGTGTCGGTCACGCCATCAATACCTCAGCATGATCCGCCAAGGGTTCGACGCATTACCCGTGTCAACACCGAAGCTCCATCAGTGCAAGAGATACAAACAGCCATCCGCAGCATGAAATCGAACAGAGCCTCAGGGGTCGATCGCATATCAGCTGAGATGCTCAAAGCTGACCCCATAGTATCCGCACAACTACTGCATAAATTATTCTGCAATATTGGAAACCGCGACATTTCCGGCCGACTGGATGCAAGGCGTTTTAGTGAAGGTACCCAAGAAGGGTGACCTGACTGTATGCAATAATTGGCGGGGCTTCATGTTACTGTGTATCGTTCTCAAAGTCCTCTGCAAAATGATCCTTAACCGGATACAGGAGAACATTGACGCAACTCTCCGACGGCAGCAAGCAGGATTCCGTGCCGGACGATCCTGTGTGGACCATATTGTCAGGCTCCGAATCATTCTGGAGCAAATCAATGAATTCCAAGATCTTTCTACCTCACAGTAAAACCGCTCAGCACTAAAATGTGTAAGACCTACTCATAAATGCATAATTTTCATACCACTCATAAAATGTGTAAGAGTTACACATTCACAAAATCTGCAAAATAGCCATTTTGCGACTAGAATACTGTACGAGCAGTAGGATGGCCCACACATATGAAAAACAAAAAAATCGAAAAATGCCAAGTCTCTTAAATCAGTTGTTTTGGACTCCCAGAAGCTACGTTCAAAATTTGAGCAAAATCGGTTGAGCCTAAGGGGGCGCTCAAAACGCTTGAAGTTTGTATGGGAAAACTTGGCCAAATGTATGCAGAAATTTTAAGTTTTTGAATTTTGCCGCTAGGTCGCGGTGTAAGCGTTCAATAAATAAACCCTTTGGTGTTATTGTAGGTGACCATATGCCAAACAACTTTGTTGAAGACCGCACAAGGGATGTATGTAAACACGGTCAACCCTTACAGCTTTACGGTAGCTGGGCAATCAGTGGAGAATGTTGAAAGCTTCCAATATCTTGGTAGCCAAATGGCGGCCGATGGTGGCACCAAGATCGACATAGGTGCACGGATCAAGAAGGCGAGGGCTGCTTTTGCGAGTTTAAGAAATGTGTTGAAAAAGAACCAGATTAGTCGACGCACTAAAATCCGAATTTTTAACTCGAACGTGAAATCTGTGCTGCTATACGCCCGTGAAACCTGGTGTGTATCAGCGGAGAACACGCAACGGCTGCAGGTCTTCATCAATAGATGCCTGCGGTATATATTCGTGTATGGTGGCCTCACAATTGGATCTCCTACGTGGAGCTCCATCGTCGATGTCATCAAAAGCCGATAGCGACAGAAATTCGGGAGCGAAAGTGGAGGTGGGTCGGCCACACTCTCCGCAGGGGCGGAAACGAAATCTGCAAGCAAGCGTTAGACTGGAACCCAGCAGGACATCGCAGCAGAGGCAGACCCAGAGGCTCATGGCGGCGCAGCCTCAGTAACGAAATCAAGCAAGTCGACAGAAATTTGACCTGGCCACAGGTCAAGGCGATGGCTGGCAATCGCCCAGGATGGAAATCTTTCAATTCGGCCCTCTGCACCACCGTGGGTGCCCAGGACTGAAAGTAGTAAGTAAGTTAGAGCAGTAGGTAAGTGTTCCGGTACCGCTGTACAGATGAAATGGACGTCGAGTGTGAAAAGGAAAGAGGAGAGCTCGAAGCGCGTAGATTTTGAAATTTCCGGAAAAGGACTGTCCCGTTGTCATATGCTGACGATTCCTTCCTACACCTCCGAAACCTTCTTTTTTCTGCATAGTCCGAGGCCGTGCCTAGATTTCTCCTAGGTTTGAAAAGTTCGAGACTCGTCGCCCACTTGGACGGTTGCGAATATGAAAAAAAAGAATGAGTGAAATAAATAGAATAGGAAAAAATCGGGCCGTTCGGACAGCAAATTTAAAAAACCATATTCCGTAAATTCAGCTTATATTACATCTAAACTTCGAGCAATCACCCACAATATTCTCAACATCAGTTCCTGTCAACCGAATCCCAAATCAGCAGTCGCACACCGATAACCGGTATCCTCCTTACTAACCGTTAGGATCGATGACTGTTGAGAAAGTAGTTGTTGTTCATCCCTGCCACCTGCAGCAAGTACGTGATCAACAGCAGAACGTCGATGGTTTGCTCCTTGCGTACCCCGATAAGACCGCCGCGAGTCTCTAGCTGGACGCCGAATCGTCGCAGCAATTCTAGTACGTTGTTGACTCTGTTTCCCGAAGAGCTACCGAAAATCTCCCGAATTATCGAATGGTTACGGAAGTTCGTCAACAGCCAGGCGACAATCCGATTGGCCATCTCGTTGGTAACGAAACCTTGGAATTCCTGGGCCTCGTCTCGGCTTGGCGGTGGAATCCGTCCTCGCGCGAACATATCATTCATGGCCGAATACAGGCTTTGTATGGCAGGATTTTGGAATGCTGGTGGAGTTGTTATCGACGAAGGCGTGGAAGTGGACATAGCGGGCAGTTGAACAGGAATCGGAAGTCCGTTGGAGTTTTGCAAGGTTATCACTTGGCTCAGCGTCTGAGAGTCCAAATGCACGAATACCGACGAAGCTTGCGGCGATGGTTGAGAAGCGATCTGTTGAGGTTGCAGTTGCGGCGATTGTTGGTTAGCATTTTGCGGTTGTACGGCAGTATTGTTGTTAATTGGAGACAAACGAACCTGAATGACTTCCCTGGTGTTTGGGGTTCGAATGGCGAATGCTTCGTTGAGATTAGCTTCCACAGTGGTGGATCGATTTCTACCAGTGGAACTGGAACTGCGTGGACTGTTGTTGCCCACAAGCATTGCGACTCGATTCCCAAACGGCGCATAATGTCGGACAGTTGGCGAATTGTTCCGCAACGATCCACTTCGATTGGCAAGCGAGCGCGGCCGCAGGAAGCTTTCGTTCTCCCTTCTGTGCAGGCCAGATTCCAGGATCTGCGAAAACGCTTCCCGCGACAGCTCGTGACTGGGGTAGTTTGGCTTTGGGTCTGCTGGTTTGGCTTGGCCGGCGTCCGGGACTGTGCCCGGTTGATCGAATTCCTCCAGCTCTGGGACAATTTGGTCGATTTCGATTCGTGGACCTCGGAGATTGGCGAGAGCTCGCTCGACATCCGTGCGCACTTCAGAGGCAGTGAAACGTTCCGCTGGATTCAGCGTGAGCATGGATCGAATGAGCTGGATCGTTTGAGGGCTGCAGGAACGCGAGTCGCTGTTGATGAGACGGGAAAAAGTGTGTTAGAGAAATGTTGCATAGGACCGCTTGCGAAGTTGTTCAATACTTACAGTGGAATAGTGTAATCCGCTTGCCGGATTTTCTTGAACAGGGCAGACGGCGTCGTGTCCAGGAAAGGGAACTTCCCGAAAACGATGGTGAACAGGATAACACCCAAAGCCCACACGTCCGACGGTTTGCCCTTGTAGGGCTTCCCGGCTAAAACGTCGGGAGAGATGTACGCCGGGCTGCCCCGTTGGTCGTACAGGTTGTCATCTTCGCTGTTGAGATGCTTCGCTAGAAAAAAGTTCGTAATGACGACCTTGTTAGTGCGACGATTGAGAACAATGTTGTTCAACTTCAAATCCCGGTGAATGATGTTCCGCTGGTGCAACCGTTCGACCACTTTCACGATCTCGTAGAATACGGTGAGCGCTTCGATTTCGGAAAACTTGTAGTGCTGCACGTACTTCTGAAGGTTTACATACGCCGAAGAACGCTGGCAGAATTCATGGGCATGAACACAGTCTAGTACCAGAATCAGGCGTCGCTTGACGCGTCCGGTATAGATCCATTGAGCTATTCCGTCGGCGTTTTTAATCTGCTTCTCCTCAAGCGCGTAGTCCTGAAAATAAATGGTAATGTATTTTTTAATTGCAAAGATGTTTCTTTTAGTTAACATATGATATTGAGGAATTATTGTAGTAATGAATCAGTAAATCCTAATAAAAGATTATGTTAGAGATGGGGCAACTCTAGTGTGTTTATTCTATATATAGGGGGTTCTGGGGCAAGATGGCCATATGGGGCAAGATGGCCACTCTGTCTTTTAAGCATTAATTCGCAACACAAAAATATTTTCTGCATGGGTTGTGATTATAAACAATGCTTTATGTTTATAATGTGCGAAAAAGTTACTATTAGTTTGAAAAATCTGCTATAAAATAGTGTTTGAAGTTTGAGTGTTCAAAAACAGTGTTTTCTTATAGTATCAGGTCATCTGATTTTAAGGATTAGTAATGAAATAACATCGTTTTAATAATTATTTTTAATTATTAATGGTGTCTATATGTGACTGTTGTTCATCCTCGACAATAAAATTTTAATGTTTTAAATTAATTATGTCATATAAAAAATGATAAACATATCGTAATCATTCGGGGCAAGATGGCCACCTGTGGTAAGGCCTATGTCGCCATCCAAAAATCAATCTAAAGCAGCCTTAAAACTGTTATTGATGTTTAGAAATATTGCAAAACCACAGAAAATTGCTTTTCATATTAGTTGAAGCTGTTAAAATTAATTACGATGGAGATGATACCTCAGAAATACTTTGAAGTTATTTGCTGTTGTACGGTGATTGGTTTCATTGAATATTTTGGCACAGGGATGGAAAATTGTAGCTAAAACCGCTATAAGGGTTCGTTACAAGACGTTGAATTACAGTATAGTGCATGAAAAGAGTAACAATGTATCTAAATCGTTTCGAGAAAAACAAGTTTGCTGAAAAAATAGACCAAATCATAGATCATTTCCAAATAAATTTCTATCAATTTTATTTCAAACATTATCATAAAGAAAATGGTGTCAAATACTACACCATCTGTAGGCAAAGCGTTGCGAATGATTCGACCTTGGTTTATAGAACGTTGCTTAGGGATTAAAACATACTAATTGTAAAAATTTAGCTCTGTGGCCGTCTTGCCCCATATGGCAAAACTTCTATGTCGAAAGTAACATTTTTCAAATGAATTTATTTTGCAATGGTAGTGCGAAATAAAATGCTTTTTTGTGTTAATAAGATAGAAAAGACATGAAACAAAGGAAATGAGTGTTAAATAGCCATATTCTAATGAAAGTATATGCTCTCAACAAGGCGCCTAAGCTTAGGGTGGCCATCTTGCCCCACAACCCCCTACGTATACTTCTACGAATGTGTGAAAGATCTGATGAACTGATATGGTATGTGGGGGCAAGATGGGTCAGTACCGTTTTCAATCGCACAATATATGTTTTGAATCTTTCAATAATTTTCCCAGATGAACGACGGGGATACACAAAAAAGTGGTATATTGTTTTGAAAATTCTATACGATCCTCGCACAGAAAAAAATAAAATATTTTTTCGTTATACTCCTTATGCTATACATTCCATATAACTACGTGTATTGTGTAGACGGGGCAAGATGGGTCACCCTAATTTTTCGGTATGTTTGCATAGTTTTTGAAAATGTTTTATTTTTCATGGAAAAGCTATTCTGTGATCTACATTATCGAAGCGATGAGAGCACTGAAAATTTGAGAACATATTTTTTAAATTTTCCTTCAAAAAATATAGGTTTTCAAAGTCCGTTTATGGCTACCCGAACAAAAATCTTCTAGTTCTGAGAATAATCTACCGATATGTTTCAACACTTTCTTCATGTAATCTGTACGTCTATGAAGCTTAGATGTATAGAGAAAAACTAGAAGATATAGTATTTTTTGTTGGAGGAAAATCGAGTTTTCTTATAGCTGACCCATCTTGCCCCCTTTAAAATGAGGTGGGGCAAGATGGGTCATGTTTTGAAAATTGTTTGTCAAGAAGCAGGTTTCAAACTTTATTACCTTTTTATACTCTTATATCATAGCTGACTAGTGTATCTGAGAGTCGTGGTAGAATACAGAGAAATGTGAGTTATATTCAGAAAGTTATAGGGATCCATTTCTTAGGTGACCCATCCTGCCCCCACTTACCATATTTACGATTCTCTGGCTTCGACTCGTATCGTATCGTAACTACAGAATCAATTGAATGGTCAGTCAAGAGCCCTTATCAATCCTCCAGAAGGGATATGATTACTTCAAGCATGTTTTGAAACAAAAAAAACCTACTTATTCGCTATTTTGCTAGTGGATATGATGTTCCCAAATACTGGATGGGATATTACTGCAGAGCGGGTCGTGCGTCGCATTGTCAATCATTACATCCTTGATGTTCATGTGGCTAACATGCCTCTTCATGTGAACCAACTTGCTTACACATTTGGAAAGCCTACTGTGACTCTTCTATTTACACCAGGTTGTTTACGATATCAAGAAGGCATTCGCTTAAAAGCAATCTTGTTTGGGTGTTTTCTTAGGTATCAAAGGTGCCGTTGACAACGCGCCTTTCGATGCCATATTGGAGCGTTATTGCATCTCCAATGATTTTCAATTGGATCTCAAAAACCGAAATCTCTTCTCGACGTAGCGTAGAGCATTGATTAGGAAATTGAGTGTTTGTGGATGCCCATAAGAGGGAGTCTTATCACCACTTGTGTGGAATCTCGCAGCAGATACGCTATTGAGGAAACTCAATAATAGAAAATCCGCTATTATTGAGTTTCCTCAATAGCGTATCTGCTGCGAGATTCCATACAAGTGGTGATAAGACTCCCTCTTATGGGCATCCACAAACACTACTTATGGTTTTGACGACGACTACTTGACATTCTTAGCTGGTATGTGTATCAGCACCCTGTTAGACCTGACGCAAAGCGCCTTTCAGGGTTGGTGTCGCCAATATGGCCTTTCGATTAATCCGAGTAAAATATCTATTGTTCTTTTCACGGCAAGTCGAATGGGGTTAGACCTTTCCGTCTCTTTGATTCTGTAATTGATCTGACTGAACAGGTAAAGTACGTTGGAGTCATTATTAATTCCAAGCTTTCCTGGACACCTCATATTGAGTTCAGAATCAAGAAAGCTTGTATGGCCGGCGAATGCCGGCGAACCATTGCTACAATTTGGGGTCTAAAACCCTAGTGTATCAAATGGATTTGCGAAAACTTTGCTCTTATGTGAGGAGTGCAATCAGCACTTCAGCAGCACGTAATGGGTAAAGTATTATACTTCTGTTCAGATAGCCAGGCTGCTATTAAAGCACTTGCGTCGGCCAACTGCAGGTCGAAGATAGTTATCGCTTGCCGAACTCAAATCGAGGAGCTGAATTCAGCAAACGCTTTTTCACCTTGTATGGGTACCTGGCCATTCGTCCATCGCTGGAAATGAATTGGCTGATGAGTTAGCTCGCACTGGAGCATCACATGACTTCATTGGCCCTGAGCCAGTTATTCCGGTATCCAAGTATTGAGTAAAGCCAGGGTGGCCACAGACTCGGGAAATGCGGGAAAAAGTCGGGAATTGAAATTCATCGGGAAATATGCGGGAATAAGTCGGGAATTTCGTTTATGATCGGGAATTTTTAAAATTATGTGTAACGCCTCCAAAATGGTAACTCAAACCTAGATTTAGCACTTGACTCACTTCAAATACAGATTTGGGCACAAACATATTTTAAATCACAATTTCAAAAAACGAAGTTTTGAACTACTAAAAAAATTAATCTAAAAAACGTGAAAAAAAGTATCTCAAAAAATAATTTTGAATGATTTTGTCAGAAATGCCATAAAATACTTCTCGAACCTTTTCTTAGGAAATTTTTAGCTTGTTACATTTGTTTCAAAATGGAGAAGATAATGAGATAATAGTAGAGATTCTATCCAGATTTTTTTTTGTAGTAGGGTAACGGTCGAATTTTGGACCCCTAGAGGACATTAGTTTGAATTTTAGCTAAAATCAAACAGGTTCAGCGGGTGTTACACATAATGATGATGTTGGTATAACCGTAAAAGCCTTCACTGTCCGTTAAAAATATCCACAAGATCATTTCTGGCTGAAAATTTGAGGAAAATAACTGATTTTTGAAGCATCAGTTTTCACTATTTTGGACACCCCAATTTATTTTGGACCTTCTTAAGTATATATTTTGGACACCCGGTGTTTAAACCCACTTGAAACAATTTTGGAAGAGTCTACCACTTGGATATGCTGGAGCACATCCTAATTACTTGATTGACAAAGGATGATTAGACGAACTTTGTGAATTTAATGCGCTAGAATGAACAACGTTTTTGTTTACATCATCAAGTTTCCCCAGCACCACTTTCTCTTTTCGTAAACATGCCGCGACACTCGCACGGATGACGAGATTAATAAAAAATAATTTCAAGGTAAATAATGATATTTTCTGTGAGGAAATGATTGCTGCTCTTGCAGAACAATCTTATTAAGCGAATGATTCTAAAAACTTTCGTCATCTCTTCATTAAAGCTGTGAAAATTATGATAATACGACCCAGGGGGTCCAAAATATATGGGGGTCCAAATTATATTGGTTACCCTAGTTAGGATTTTGTGCTGAAATATCTGGCTGAGCATTAGGACAAGTTTCAATTCATATTTTCATTTGAACTTTTTAAAATAATTCCTTAATTCGCTAGTGGAGGACTTCCAGAAATTATTGCTTCGTTGAAGTTTTAAAGGTATTTCTAGAAATTTCAGTGCATAGAAAAGCTCCTTGCAATCACACAAGCCATCATACTAACAATTTGGCATTTAAAAAAATGGAATAATTCCTAAGAGCATTAACAATTCAGTCGTCTCTTATGGATTTTTTATGGAATTATGAATTGATGACGAAATACTGGAAGGAATTCTTGAAGTGTTTTCTGTGTAACGATTTGTAGAATTACTGGATCAATTTATAAATAAATACTAGAATCCTTGCAATCACTGATATTACAACGGAAGCAAAATTGGAAGTTGAAAACCAGAAGACAGAATTCTCTATATTTTTTAATGAAATCTTTCAATGTATGGCCGGCCTACTGAAGGAATTCCTGGTGTTACCAATGGAAAACATGAAAAGTTTCTTGCATTAATTCCTTAGGACAGACATATGAACATTGTAGAAGAGTTTTTAACCTTAATTCTTAATGCAAATCTGAAGAATTGCTTTATGTCCTTGGGGTTTTGCAGGGTTTGCTGGCGAAACATTGTCCTGAAATCTTGAATGCCAAATATGCCCTAAAAGTACTGAAATAATTTTAAGCCCTTCTTGTAGGTATATCTGATGGTTTTTTTTTTGCGTTACCCTGGGTTAACACCCATGTGCCTGAGTCTAATTCTGCACCCAATTTCTAAACTATAAAATTGTGGTTCTCAGCCGTTTCTCAACGAAAATTCGTGAAATGTTGACAGTTGATCACAAAGCCCTTCTAGTTTATGAAATCCAATTTTACCGTTGTTCCGGAATTATGGCCGGGGGCACTGGAGTAACATCCTTAACAGGTAGTGGTGCAACCTTTAATTCGACTTCAAAACCTAGCTTGTGACATATCAAACTTCATGATTTTGCAAAACAGGAGTATTTAAAAAAAATTGAGTACACTGGCCACATCTCCGGTTATTCCGGGAACATGGTACCCTCAGGGAAGCGGCCACTTTTTGATCAGTACTGAAACCTAGCTTGCGACTTATCAAACAACATGGTTTTGCAAAACTAGACTATAGGTACATATTTTAAGAGATTTTGAGTACACTGGCCATATCTCCGAATGTTCCGGAAACCTGGTGCCCATAAGAAAGTGGCCACTTTTTGATCATTTTTGGAAACTAGCTTACGATACACCTAAACCTTTAAACCTTTTGTGTGGCCACCCTGTAAAGCTTCAGATTGACACCTGGGCATGCTACTTAGCACAAACAATACTGGAATAGTTTAGAGTTTTGTCGTCAAACAAAATTGTATTGTACTGAGCCATCTCTAGGGGTGGCGAAGTATCTAACAAATCTGTCAAAGCAGAATTGCAGCATGCTGGTCAAAGCATTGACTGGCCACTGCCGACTCAGCTATCACATGGCGAATATTCAGCAAGCTGATTCATTGATATGTATTTTTGCGCAACTGCGTTTCCGAGTACTCGGTAAACGCTTATTAAGTGAAACTGACTTCAGAAACCTCAATCTTCAGGACGTTCTGTTGTTCTTGACCCGCTGTGGTAAAGAACTATAGGCTCTCTTTACGCTTTATGCGCTATCGCAGTGCTCTTTTCATGGCGCTGTTTGAATACATACTGGTACGCGTATGCGTGTATGACGATCCTATTCCTTTATCTGTCCATTCTCCTATCGGCCCTGTCCAATCCTTTTTTTTCCGTTCCCTTCTCGGCTTGTGTTCATGGCGATGGCACAAATTTTCCAAATGGAGAACGTGCCTCTGGAGCCGACCTACTAATATCTGATACCAGCCCTGCTACTACTGGAGCGTATATTAGATGAACACTGCACAGCTTTCATTGTAAGCCTCCGTAATTAAAGTAGTTTAGCAGTCAGCTTCCTTTTCAAGTTATATGGTTGTGACTATAGTATCCGGATAACATTCGAGTATATTGCTCCCAATTTGTTTTTCGAGGATCTCTAAGAGTTTCCCTTAGTATTTCCTTGGAATTAAGTTCAAATAGAATTTGTCTATGATCTGACAATGAAATTTCGTTAGATACCTGCCAATTTTCTATACTACTTGATAGAACTGAATTACAAATAGTTAATCACAGCACTTCTACTCTTGATAGCATGAACTAGTTTGTCAGGCGATGTACAGAAGCTACGTTGACTATTGGCAATCTCAGACCAACCAACCCCCTCCCTCCTCCATAGTAGACCCTTTGGCCAGACCCCCATTCTACGTAGTTTATAAAGAGCGCCATATTACCTTGCAACCTGACCTTGTAGATTTCAAAAGCTTCTTTTAAAGAGAGTCCGAGGATGACTTATCCAAACGTAAGGTCCTCAACTATACAGGAATATTCAGGTAATGGTTGGTATGAACAGCTTGATGAGCGTCATCATATCATCATTTTTTGAAACGTTTTCATGAAATTACGCAATTTTCTATGATATTGAGTGTACACCATTAATGCTAACTAATGCGGTTAAACAGAATGATGCAATAGCGTCATTGAATTAATACTAGGGCTCGTTCAAGGTCACTACGCTATGAGCCGTTATTTGCTGATTAGCATATCATTTAGATCAACAATAACATTAGTACATATTTATAACTAACATTCAATGAGAAAATCAATTTTACTTACACAAAACAGCCCATGATGGTGAATGACCCCGTCCAAATCGGTCAGCAGAGAAAGTAGCGAATATTCCGTATGAAGCAACGTTTTCCCCTGTTGCGTTTCCTTGTTTACCAGCTCGCTTTCTACGTCGTAGCTCAAAATCTAAAATTCAAGAATCGACATTGAACAAAACTTCCGCAAACATAGAAACCCGCTCAAGCGAAACGCGAGCCCCAGTGGTACACTTCCACCCACCTTCAACAGGTAGAACTCGTTGGTGTTGTCCTTTCTGGCCAGATACTGTGTCTGCGGCACTCCCGGGCTCGTTCCCAGCTCGTGGCCCAGCACGTACGGTCCAGCCGTTCGCACCCTGGTCCGTTCCACCGGTGTTCCGTAGCGGGGCACTTTGGCGAGAATTTCTTTGTTCGGGCGTCGCGGCGATCCACCACCGCCATTGCTCGAGCTGCTTCCACTTCCCCCCGATCCAAGCGACCCAGACGACGACGACGATGATCCTCCGTTGTCCTCCAAGGCGGGCACTTCCTGGTCCGAGCGGCTTCGCTTGGGGATGAATCCACTGGCGGATCCAAACTCCCCGAAAAGACGCTTTCCCAGGGTTCGTCGGCGTTGCATCCTATTTGTTGATTTGTATCTCCCGTGTAGAAAGTTTCACAAAATCGCGTAAGACCTTGCACTATAAAAATACGGATTTTCTACAACAAGCAGCTACGCTGAAAATACACGTAACCCTTTTCGTGGCGATCACAACTAAATAACACGACGGAACGGACGACTGCACCAAGCAATCACAGAGAGAGAATGCACAACTCAGCGCTCAGTGACGACGAGGAAAAGATAAGGCGATTGGCTTCATCAGCTCACTACTGATTACGCGACTATGAGTAAAAAGGTGTAGCGTAATTAAATTTTAGACGTACGTGCGCCAGCTAGCCTAGCCACTCTGAACCTCCCGACCGAACAAGAAAACCACTGTGGAACGACGCGGTGTGCGGACGTTGGATGAAGGGGAAGTACGAGACGAACGAGAAACTGCGACTGATGCAAACAGCTGTAAACAAAGACAGCAAAACAGAGAGAAGCATTTTGACGTTTCTCTCTCTTGGAACGAGTTGGAAAAGAAACATACCCTTTGCTGCCATTTTATAACGAAAGTGGAATACCGTGCAACCCCACTGGTTTGCTTTATACCCTTGTTTGCACCTTTAGGTAGATCCGGTAAAACTACTCTGAGGAAGTGGAGACGCACGGTGCACTAGGTACTTGAAATGAATCGGGTTCGCAACAGGTCTTTTCGCGATTTGCAGCCACGCATGATTTTTATTTTCAATTTTACTTCAAACTCCTCCGGAGATTCCTCCAAAAATCCTCCAGGAATTCCTCTGGAGATTCCTTGGGAATTCCTCCGGAGATTCCATGGGAATTCCTTCGGAGAATCTTTGGGATTTCCTTCGAAAATTGATTTGAGAATTTTTCTGGAGATTCTTCCAGATATTTCTTCGGAGATTTTCCAGAAATCCCTGATTGCTTTGAGAATATCTCCGGAGATTTCTCCAGAAATTTCTATGGAGATTTCTCTAGAAATCCCTCTGGATATTTCTTCACACATTCATCAAGAGATTTCTCCAAAAACTCCTCCGAAGATTCCTCCAGTAATTCTTTCGGAGATTCCTCTAGAAATTACTCCGGAGACTAGTCCGGAGATTCCTTTGGGAATTTCTCTCGAGATTCATTTGGGAATTCCTCCCGAGATTCCTTTAGGAATTCCTCCAGAAATTCATTCGGAGATTTCTCCAGGAATTCCTACGGAGATGCCTCCGTGGATTCCTAGAGGAATTCTTTCGAGGATTTCACCAAGAATGCCTCTGGGGATTGCTCCAGAATTTCGTCCAGAAATCCCCGGAAGAAATCGTGGCGAAATTCTCGGAAGAATTCCTGGAGAAGTCCCCGGAGTAATTCCTGGAGGAATCTCCGAATGAATTCCTGGAGGAATCTCCGAAGCAATTTCTGGAGGAATCCTCGAAGGACTTGCTGGTAGAATTTCCGAAGAAATCAATGGAGCATTCCCAGAAGAAATTCCAGGAGGAATCCCCGAATGAATTCCTGGAAGAATATCCGAAGAAATTTCTGGAGGAATCCTTGAAGGAATTGCTGGTGGAATTTCCGAAGGAATTCTTGGAGAAATTTCCGGAAGAATTCCAGAATGAATCTTCGTATGAATTCCTGAACGAATCTCCGGAGGAACTCCTGCAGAAATTCCAGAAGAAAACTGTTTGAAGAGTGCCCGAAAATTTCCGAAGAACGTCTGAGGAAATACTGGAGGAATTCCCAGAGAACTCCTGGAAGAATCTTCGGATATTTCTGAAATAATTGTAATAATTCCTCAGAAGGAACTTTTGGAGGATTTCCCGAGAAACTCCTAGAAGATTTCTGATAGAATTCGCGAAGAACTCATGAAAGAATTCTTGGGGAACTCCTGGAGGATTTCCGGAAAATTTCTGCAGGGATCATCGAAAAACTCCTGAAGAAATTTTCAGGTAACGGAGTAATCCTCGAAAAACTCCTTCAGGCCAGGATGTTTTCGATCACCTGGCAATCATTTGACTCATTTGTCTATAATGCAGTTCAGAAGTTCAATATTACAATGTGGTGTTCGGCAAACTTGTGGATTAGTGTTTTTCCTACAATTATCACCAAGGACGCCATATTCTAACTCTGATATTTACGGCGTAAAAGTGTTAGTACCACCTACTTATACTAAACGATCGGATTTTTCAATCGTTTAGTATGAGTAGGTGGTACTAGTGCTCTCACACCGTATTCTGGAGGTATTCTGGAGGTATCTCCGGAGGAATTCCTGCAGAAATCCTAGGATAAATTTCCGAGGAACTCCTGCAGAAATTCCAGGAAAAAAACTCCTTGAATAGTGCCCGAAAATTACCGGAGAACTTCTGAGGAAATACTGGAGGAATTCCCAGGGAACTCCTGGATTAATCTCCGGATATTCCTGAAATAATTGCTCAGAAGGAACTTCTGGAGGATTTCCCGAAAAAAACTCCTGGAAGATTGTTGATAGAATTCGCGAGGAACTCCTGGAAGAATTCTTGGGGAACTCCTGGAGGATTTCCGGAAAACTTCTGCAGGGATCCTCGAAAAACTCCTTCAGCTTCAGGTATTGTGGAGAAATCTCTGGATAATTTCCTGGAGAAATCCTAGGATGTATTTCCAGAGAACTCCTGCAGAAATTCCAGAAGAAAACTCCTTGAAGAGTGCCCGAAAATTACCGGAGAACTTCTGAGGAAATACTGGAGGAATTCCCAGGGAACTCCTGGAAGAATCTTCGGATATTTCTGAAATAATTCCTCAGAAGGAACTTTTGGGGGACTTCCCGAGAAACTCCTTGAAGATTTCTGATAGAATTCGCGAGGATCTCCTGGAAGAATTCATGGGGAACTCCTGGAGGATTTCTGAAATACTTCTGAAGGGATCCTCGAAAAACCCCTGAAGAAATTTCCAGGTAACGGAGTAATCCTCGGAAAACTCCTTCAGGAATTCCCGGGGAACTTCTGGAGAAATTCCCGGGAAGCTTTTGGAAGAATTCACAAGTAATCAATGGAGTATTCTGGGAACTTCTATGGGAATTATCGAGAAACTCCCAGAGAAGTTTCCAAGGATCTCGTGGAGGTATTAGAGAAGACTTCTTTGAGGAATTTCCGTGGAAAACCTGGAGGAATTCCCTGGAAGCCTCTCAAGGAATTCCCGGGAAAATCCTGGAGGAATTCCTGAAGAATTCTGGGAGAAATTTCCAAATGAATCCCTTGGTGTCTCCTGAAGGAATTGCCTTGAAACTTTTGGAGGAATTCCAGACAAGCTTTTGGATACATTTTGGAGAAACTTTTGGGGATATTTCCGAAAAATTCCCGAGGAAATTCCCAAGGATCTCAAGGAACACCTGGAAGACTCTTAGATATCCCAGCGTAATCTTGGAGGAACTCCCGGGATACTCCTGAAGGAAATTCTTGGGAACTCCTGAAGAAACTCCCGATGATCTAATGGAGAAATTCTCGGGATGGATGAATTCTTCAGGAACTCTGGGAACTATTAAGGAATTCCCCAGAGGGATCTCTCTAGGAATTTGTTCGGGGATTTCTCCAAGAATTCCTCCGGGGCTTTCTCCAAGAACTCCTCTGGGGATTCCTCCAGGACTTCCTCCAGGCAGGGATTCCTCCGAAGATTCCTGCAGGAATGCCTCCTGGAAATTACGTCAGGAATCCCTCCGGAGATTCCCAGGGAGATTCCCCGGGAAAGTCCTGGAGGAATTCCTGAAGAATTCTTGGAGAAATTTCCAAATGAATCCCTTGGTGTCTCCTGAAGGAATTGCCTTGAAACTTTTGGAGGTATTCCAGACAAGCTTTTGGATATATTTTGGAGAAACTTTTGGGGATATTTCCGAAAAATTCTCGAAGAAATTCCCAACAATCTCAAGGAACACCTGGAAGACTCTTAGATATCCCAGCGTACTTTTGGAGGAACTCCCGGGAAACTCCTGAAGGAAATTCTGGGGAACTCCTGAAAAAAACTCCCGATGATCTCGGGAGAAGTTCTCGGGATGGATGAGTTCTCCAGGAACTCTGGGAACTTTTAAGAAAATTCTCCAGAGGGAAACTCCTGGAGGAATTCCGAAGAGGGGAACTCCTGGAGGGATTCCCCAGCCAACAAATTTATTCACTTTACCAATTTGCAGCTTCTTAAAATGAATCTTTATTCGGTATAAAACAGTTGTATAAAATGCAACGATTCTTACATATACGTGCAAATTTGGAGGCCATATGCGTGCATGTGGCAAAAACGTTATTGGCTTGTATGATTTCATATGATTTCATAACGAACGATATATAACTTTGTTTACAACTTCATGTTGTATCTTATGTAACTTCATGAGCACCAATATATAACTTTGAATGGTAACTTATGTAACTTTAAAAATACATTTCTAAAATACCTTGTTTGCCTTAAGCAATAAAAAATGCATGACTTCCTAATCCTATACCTATATAATAGTAAAATAGATTGAGAATTAATTATCAAAAACGGATAATTTTCAAATACATGAAATTTGGATCGCCGATGATATAGCTAGGAATGGTTTATTATGTTTGCTTAAATTTATTATTTATTTACTTAAATTATAATTACCTGTTTCCATTTTTGATCCCTCATTCTTCTGATTCATAGTTCTGATCCGATCCTTGATGCCACACAATCACTTACATTGCGAGCAACAAATTTCTAATTACATTAAAAAAGGAGTTGTAAATAATCGAAACCAACTTGGAATGGATTGTTATACAATCTCATTTCGTTGATATTTGCAACATGCCTAGTAATTTTTTTTTCGCATTATATGTGATTCTACGCGATTCATATATAATCTCAAATACACATTTAAGTGACTTGAATTGAACATCACAGATTTCTGCAAACATGGGTCCCAGATACACGGCAGTGTATTATATACCATGTGATTAGAATTTAAATTTGAAAAATTTTACATCTGCGATGCCAGTTGTAAATATAAAAAATGTTTCAAAATCCCTCCATGTTATTTTCCTTTATGTTAAAAAATAGCAAATACTTGAAAGTTTTAATTATATTTATTAAAACATCATATAAATTGAATGTAAACTATTAAAAAAACTGGCCGCACTGCACTCATCAGCTCTCACCACCAGTCAAAACATAAACAAAACTAGATCTGATTTAAGTGCCGTCGATTTTGTGTACCGTCGTTTTCAGTTGATACAGAAGTAAGTTTCTACAATTTATTCATCAAATTTACTTAGTTAGAGTATTTAAAACTGTTTCAGATGTTCGGAGTGGTGCAGTTTTTAGAAAACGGCCGGTTGCAGGTTCTGGCTGTTCCCATGAGCTGGATGAAAGGAGGATTTCTCATGTGGCCAAAAGCAATCGGCAACGATAAAATTGAGAAAATGAGGATGGATGGCACAGCTTTCCATGGATCCACAAAGTCCATACCGGCAATGATCACCAGAAAGTTCCGCAATTTTAGATCGGCTGAAGCGGCAGTAGAGGAACTCTCCAGAAAAGATGTCTCTGATTTTGAGGGCAAAAAGAAGATGCTTAAGACTGCAAAACGAAAGAAACCAGTGGCTAAATTGGCTGATTTGAATGATCTATGCGCAGGTATGTATTCACAAATAAGTTGTTTTCCTATCTATATAAACGATTATTTTTTTTAGCTATTATTGAAAAACAGCAGCCAGTCTCAGGCTCGGCGTCTTCAAACATTTCTGCGATAAAAGTGCCATCTCAGCAAGCCCAGGATTTTAAAAGGCCACAAGCATCAACCTCGGCATCAACATCATTTACGTCTTCCGTGGCACCTGAAGCACCACCGGTAGTTATCGAAATCGATCCAGTGTTGTTGAATACGCAATCCATGAATCGGTCAGATGTTGTGCAATACCAAACGTTTCCGGAAGCCTCGCATTTTGAAGGAGAATCGCTGACTGCAACTAATCTGTCAGGTAAGAATCCGTTTATTATTCAGGTTTTTCAAGAGATTCTTGGCCTAACGTTTCAACTGGAACAAGGCCTGCCACTCAGCCTAATGTTCTATGTACACTTCAACCGTTATTAACTGAGAGTTTTAGTCATTATTGAATGCAATTTATCTTTTTCAGATCACAAACTATACGACGCCCATGCGATAAACCAGTCCAGTGTCCTATTTGAGGAACAACCTGAGCGAGATACAGTAGGACCACTGAACGAAACTGTCACTGATATTGATGCACTTATTCGACAAGCAGTTTTTGATTCCGTGAATGAAGTCGTTCCTGTTGCAATCGATTCGTATTTGGGCAAAGCAATTGAGAAAGCTGTAGAGCAAGCAGTATCCAAGGTAGTCGAGAGAGCTGTTGATCAAGCGGTAGCTAAAGCTGTCGACAAATGTTTTGAGTCCAATTTTGCACGGCTAGCGGCTATGTTTGAAGTGATGGACAAAGACAAAACCAAAAGTTCTTCAACCAACGATGAAGTCATGATCGAGAAACGCACCCTTATCGACTCAGAGGAGGACGTTGACCAATTGAATATCGATTTGAGAGATGACGTTCTACAAAGCAAGTTTGTAAGTATTATCAGTCATAATAATTGGTACCTATTCGAGAGTTTTGATTTGGGATTATTTTATTTTCAGTTGGAATATTTCTCTCGTATCATTGTGCCAAATTCATTCGCTGGAAAAGGAGACAATGCCTGCTACATAATTGCTGATTGTCTTTTTACAAGGCAATTTTGGAATAAGTTCACGTGGACTGGAGTAAACCGGGGAGAAAAATGCAAACGTGGATTTCGCGAGTTTGGAAACGTGACAGAGCTCATTTTGAGTATTGAGTGCAAATTGGAGATCCTTCGTACACAAGAAAAGATTTGGAGAAATTTTGCAAAACTCGTCTATTCAGGCACTCCAAAACGCGAGCAAAGAGCAAAGTGATTCGCAAATCTTCATGTCGTGTCAAGCAAGGAGTAGTGAAGAAAATAGGCGGAAGCAATATTCAGGATGGTGACTTGGTCCAGGATGAGATTATTGATGCTACGAATGCCGAAACTAACAGTGGAACCGATGATGCAAGTGAAGTGGATAAAGAACGTGCTTCTACATCTTCAGAAATCTCTGAAGAAGATAGAAACAATCATGAGCCGATGGATAGTGATGACTCTTCTGAATAATTTAAGGTTTATTCTGTTTGATTTGTCAAAAAATTGGCAACCATAATTGATTTCAAAAATTTGATTTGAATGTGAAAGAATGTGTTACTATGAAATAAACAAAATCTTATCTTTATTACACTTCATTATTAATCAATTGTTACTTATAATTCCGAACCGTATGCATCAGTGGGATAAACACAGTTGTAAGCTTCAAATCAATTGCTACCATTTTACACAGTATGGATTCTGGCTTATAATATTCAACTTTTGAAGAATTATTTTTAAGTTTAGAACTAAAAATATGCAGAAATGAAGATTTCATTGGTTTGACGAAGAAATCTCGTTTTTGTTTTAAAAATCTTCCTTTGATTTGTATTCCTTCATCGCTGTTATGAATATCTGTCATTCCTACTAATTTTGAATCCTTGGTTAGGAACCATTTGTTCTTGAAGTCGTTAGTCAGGGTGAACTCAGGAAGACAAATTTTACTGTGTTTCTCATTTTTCTCCACGTGAATAGTCTTTGAGTTATCTGGAATTTGCAATGTACTTGAATTCTTATCATGTTCAGCTTCTAAAATACGGTTTGCTACCTGGACAAGAGGGTTAGGACCTGCTTTTACAAGTTTTTTCACTGAATGCAAACAATTTTCAAAAGGATATGCCGACAACGTTATCAACGATCCGAATTTTTCGACTTCATCTACGATGTGACAAAGATTATGAATGTTGCTGGATACAAATTCCGTCCCATACAATCTTTTGTACTCGTTAACAAATTGGAGGAACAGTAGGCGTGCGATTGGTAGGAAGTCTTTATACGCATCAACCGAGCAAATTCTAACTGCACAAAATAGCAATAAAAAGTTCTCGTAATATTTGGTAGGTAAGTGATCTTTTAGTAAAACTACTCCCACGTAGTTGAGAAAAATTCTGTACTCTGTACCTTTCCAAAGTGAAATATGGTCTAGAGACCGCATACGACGATGAATTTCGTTTGGCAACTTCAGTACAACAAGTTTAGCTGAAATGTCTTGTTTTTC
The DNA here is from genome assembly GCF_035046485.1 of Aedes albopictus. Taxonomy (NCBI): domain Eukaryota; kingdom Metazoa; phylum Arthropoda; class Insecta; order Diptera; family Culicidae; genus Aedes; species Aedes albopictus. The sequence continues at coordinate 32,722,667 of NC_085137.1, forward strand.
TTTAGCACTCCATTTAACTTTTCTTGTCATTGATCCGGTTCGCCACGCATTGAGTAGTTTTCGCATTACTCCCAACTCTAGTAAATGTAATGCATCAGCAACGATAACATCCTCCACCATGTTGATTGGTAGTTTTATCAATGGTGACACACCTTGTTGATGATCTGGGTATTGTCCATCACGAAACAGTTGATCATTTCGCAGCTCAGCGTCCATTTTCGGAAACACCATGGTTCGCGCTTCATGGGAATATTTCCCCCTTGTCGTGCATTTAATGCACCCATGTTTACCGTTGAAATTCTTGACGCATTTTATAAATGCCCGAGCGGGTGTGTCACAAATAAATGCGCGGATGCTTAATGAAATTCGGTGACCATTGATGTATACCCCGGAATCCAAAAGTCGTAGTAACTCGTCGACCATCGGTGATAGAAATTGGTTAGCATCTTTTGGTTTACTTCCCCCGTAGTAAATGCCGATAACCATCGGGTGAATGTGGGGAAGCTCATGAATATTGGCAATAATTGGCCAAAAATGGTTTGCACTACTTTTAAAGATTGGAAGCCCGTCAATATTTATATTTATGGACACATGTCCGTCACAAGTGACGTGTTCAAGTCGATTTTGAAGACTTCTCTCCAAACCATGATGCCAATATTTGCCACCATCGTCGAGCTCCATTACTTCAAGATTCCTGGGAGTTCTCATCAGTGTCCTAGGATCTCTCGGAAGGGTACTTTGCGAATGAGTGTTGAGTATTTCAATCAAGGCCTTCAACGCTGTCTGGGAAATTTGGAATTGAGAGGCCCATTCCCGAATGGCGGATGTTAAGGTTGCTGGAAAGAATTGATAAATTACACCTGTAGATTTTTTTTGTTCATATTCAATTTCCGCTATTGTATAATACCATCAGAAGGTTCATATTTCGGGCTCTTGTGACCGGGTTCATCAGCTAGTTGTATCTCGTCGGTGAAATTACTACAACTCTTCGACAAACTGCAGTCTGAAGGCATCCGCATCGGCTCCGGTATTTGTATATCAGATTCAACTATTTCTGTAGACAGGTTCTTTTTTTCCTTGTGTTTCTGTAATAATCGACTATATTCCCCGCTTTTACGGATACGAGTCAATTTATTCTTCATCACAAACGAATACATTATGATTTTATACAGAAGTAAATCTTTGTGCTAATTTTCCGATTGTTATTTTGTCTACTTTGACATTATGACTTATTACGATCTCATGTGTAAATATTATAGACTACTCGGATAAACCATGTTGTATGATTTCATATTGTCAAAATTTGTATTCATATGTGATCTCATAAAGGGCATTGGAATTGAATCGTATTCTGTGAATTATAAATCGTATAAGGAAGTGCTTTTGGAATTACATAAATGTCCACATTAAGTTAGAGTTACTTAAGGTGCCAACTGAAATTACTTTAAATTACATAAAAAGGTAAACAAAATGTTTACATTTTAAACAACTCAAACCAATTTAATGTTTCGTTTTATGTAACTTCGATTTATTCTGTACTTTTATACAATTTCAAATTAACACCCTAATACGATCTCTGGTTTGCTGGGTCTCCAGAGGAGATCCTCCAGGAATTTGTTCGGGAATTTCTCCAAGAATTCCTATTTATCCAGGGATTTCTCCAAGAATTCTTCCGGGGCTCTCTCCAGGAACTCTTTTGGGGATTCCACCAGGAATTCCACCAGGAATTCCTCCGAAGATTTCTCCGGAAATTCATCCTGGAAATTACTTCAGGAATCCCTCCGGGGATTCCCGGGGAACTGCATAGGTACTGCAGGAATTCTCTAAAATCTCCGGAGGTAGTACCCGTTGAACTTCCGAAAGAATTCCACGGCAATTTCTAGAAGAACTCCTGGGACATCTCCCGGAGAACTCCTGGTGGAATTGTTGGCGAACTTTTGGATTAATTCCTGAGGAAATTTTAGTTGAGTTTCCGAGAAACTTCTGGAGAATTTCCTGGAAACTCATTGGGGAATTCCAGACGTACTTATGCAGGAATACCCGTGGAACTTCTCCAGGAATTCTCGGGCAACTTCAGCTGAAATATTCGAAAATCCCCTTGACGAATTCCCGATGAACTCAAAGAATTTTACGGGAATTTCCCGTAGTTTTTTTTTTCGGGGAACTTCTGGAGGAATTAATGGGGAACTCCTGAAAGAATTACTCAGGGGAAGATTTTAAAATGCCTCTATAAAATCTAAAACAAAATCTAATTAAAAACGGTTTGATGTACAGTGTTAGACTTTGGACGGACTACATATTGAACGTATAAATTTAAATTTAATATTTTTTTCTTGATAAGGTAACTTAATTTGTCCAAAGTCTAACACCATGCATCAAACCGTTTCTAATTAGATTTTGTTTTAGATTTTATAGAGGCATTTTAAAATCTTCCCCTGTGTTAAAGGGATAGGGATTTTTTTAAAACATCATCGCTTTTAATCTTCTTCAGGATGCAACATCAAATCACCAATTGTGATACGGAAATATTGATTATATTCAACTCTACCAGCACAAAATCAATCGTCTAACTACCGTTTTACTGAGTTTGTATAGAAAAACAGTTTTGCCGGATCTCCGACAGAGACTAAGTCCATGTAAACAAGCTCGCTGAACTGTCATTGCACGGCTTCGTGACGTCATCTTGCAGTATCCTATTGGCAACACAAGTTGAATACCATGCACCCCCACTAGATTGCTTTGCACCGTTCTCGGCATCGTTGTTGTAGGTGCAACTTTACTCTGAGGAAGTGGAGACGCACGGTGCTCTAGGTCAAGCACTAGGTGCTTGAAATTAATCGGGTTCGTCACTTCTTTCGATTCAAGTTTTTTTTTGCGATTTGCAATCACGCAAGATTTTTATTTTTAAAACACAATGTGACGTCCACCGGACGATACGCGCCTACCATATCATCACCCTGACTCGACCTATAGCGATATATTCGACCTGTGGCTCGTCTAGCCACTGACATTTGCGAAACAATAGATCGAGGACAAAATGCTGATTCACTGAAAGTGTGTTGATGTGCTGATGGAATGCTGTGAAAAATTATCATTTCATAGTGAATTTAGTTTATTACAAGCGAATTTAGTAATATTTGATCGAATATTAAATAATATTGAGCGATTGTGAAGTATATAAGGTGAATCTGTGACGTAGGTTGCGTGAAATTAATAACTTTGTCTTTCGTAGATCATCATCATAACTTCGTTTACTGGATCGAGAAATGCTCTACAAATTTCTCTATAATTGATTATTCTAAACTAAAGGGTATGAACTTGAATCTAAACATACAATGAATTAGTATAATTCCTATCCTGAATTTGTTAAAAAACTATAGGTGCATGCACTCCACATGCAATATTGACTGCTAGGAGGAAGGCCTATACTGAAGAATTGTAGTAGACGATAAGGAGGCACTAAACGTAAGAGTGTTGCTGTATATCTTGTGGCAAAATATTAATCTTGTTCTCATTAAAGGAAATTTTAACCAACCAAAAATCCCTGTGGTGGTTCAATCTTTCGGAAGACATCCCCTCCAGTTGGCGCGGCCAACACAGAAAGTAAGTTTCGGTCACTCTGTGATATTTGCTGGAAACTCAAAGAAAACAGAAGGTCATTGAATTTTTGAGACGGTTTATTCGTAAAAAAATATTGGTAAGTTCTACTTTAGCAAATATATACCTTTAATATATAATAATATTTCCCATTCTTATATCACTATCCCTATAAGGTTGTTCTTCTTTATAATGATCTCTCGTTAGTGAGTTTTGCTGCTTTTCGCAATGGAATAATTTCAAACAAGTTATTTTTTGCTGCTACTGCTGCTGCTGCTGCTGCTTATCTGTCGCTCGTTCTATAAGATCGCATCTGATGGCTCATAATCTTGTGAAATAGGTTTTTAGTTCTTTGTGGCGTGAACAAAAAAGATCGGTTGCTTGATCTCATCAAGAACCTAAATTTGGTTGGATCAAATACTTTTTGCGGTGTTCATTCCCTTTCGTTCGAATGTTTCTTTCAATGAATTTTAATTCCGGAAAAACTCTGCACTAATTCCTAATTTCTTTTCGGTAAAACCGCTTGCTATTCGTTTGCTTGTACTTGCGAGTATTATCATCAACAGCGGTGTGTGTGTGGATTCTACATAATTTATCTCTGAACAGAAGCGATTCCTAGTGTTAATGCATTAAGTAACTCGTTTTTATTTTTATATTTCTTTATTAAAACTGGCTGTGAATATGTCATTACATGGTAAACAGTTTGCTGGGAAATTTAAAAGCCTGAACGAAATTAATTGAAACGTAGGTTTCCTCCCGTTGTTTTCTTTTTTCTCATCTATTGCTTTGGTGTTCATTTCCGCGATTAAGATAAATTTTCTGTTCCTATTTTTAAAATAGTTCAAACGTTCGAGTTTGCATATCAGTTTTTAACTTGTTTTTGTATTCCTCTTTTTTGTTTCAGCTCGATCTCTGAATGTTTTTTTTTAAATTTTGTCACTATTTACATAAGGCATTCGTGCAAATTGAAGCAATTTTCAAACGTTCCCTTAGGAAAGGTAGGTTTCCTCTTTTTTGTTATTCGTTAGCAGTCACTATATCCTACTATTCTATATTTTTAATGTGTTCGGATGTGTATAATAGAGTGATAAATCTATGAACGCGTTATTAGATTCTTTTCGAATAGTAATCATATTATAATGTGTTGTGTCTTTCAGTTTCCGTACTGGATTATTACTTTCTGGTTTTGGATATTCCAATAAGTCTAGTTGTGATTTCAAAATATCGAGTATATCATATTTATGTGGGTTTTCATCATTTTTCGATTCATTCCATAATTTCTATGTATTAGTTGATTATTAAGTCATTTTGCTTTCGTTCTATTGAAAGCGAGTAAATCACATATCCGATGCCGATATTTTCTTACAAAGTCAAATACTGCCGCGTTGCATTGATTGATGAACGAGTTTTACATTTGATTGTGATTCTTTACTGGGACTCTTTGGAAGCAGTCATTGCATTGAATATACTGCCTTGTGCTGCATAGTTTTCTTAAGTTAATAAGGTTTCTCATAGAATATGGGATAACTATACTGCACACGGCAGTATATGTTAAACAATATATTTATGTTTTATTTTTATCATGCACATTGTGATAATTTATTTTTGCATCAATGAAAACAGAACCGAAATTGAACTGAACTGAATATACTTTGATTAACATTGGACAAAAATATATAGAGAACTATTTTTGGCAGCTGTATTCTCTTCCACAAGGTTGTTTTTTTAAACTTAGCAAACTAAACTATACGGCCATGTTTCAGGCAATTCGTTCCACAAACCCCCTCTCTCTTTATAAAAAAATAAAACTGCTGGAAATGCCCTGAATCATTCTTTCGATGTTAGCTTGGAGCATTTAAAATGAGTACAGCTTGTGCAAGGTGTTTATGCTCAGGGACTGTATTGAACACCCTACCTTTTTTTTAGATTTCGGGTTTTTGGTTGGTTTTGTCCATTTATTTAGGTTCGTCGTCTAAATCTTTCCTCATCGTTGAAATCTCCTGCATTCAATAGGTATGGTATCTTTCAAGAACTCATGATTATCTTCAAAAAAGTTCAAAATTTATTGACAAGCACAGAAGTTCAAGATTTCCAAGCCGAACCCCTCGAAGGGTTCTCAAAAAACATTTTTTTGGGATGTAACATTTCGATGGCCTGACAACCCTCACAGAGGAGGGGAAAAGTACATAGAAGGATACAAAGTAGGAGGAAAGGAACGTGACAGGGATTGAACCCAGAAAGTTCTGCATATGAATCAGAAGCTGTAGCCACTAGACCACCAAGCCCGTCTGAAAATACTGTGATTTATGATACAAAAGTTCTATTTTAAACCCTTATAAGCTGTTTTTAAAAAGCCTTTTGAATAAAAATAGTAAGTATCAGAATTTATTGGAGGCAAGCTTTTCCTAGTGTATTGGAATATTTTTTAGTCAACCCAGTGCATTGATTATGCTGACATTGCATAACGCATTAATATAGAGTTCAGAAATTTTCTGAATTTGCCTAACTTTTGTAGACGAAGATATTCTTGCTAAGACAGACTTTCAATGACCTCTATACGCAGTGCATGATTGAGAGCTTGAGCTACAAGTCCCAAGTCCTGGTAAAAGAGGAAGGTTGTGATGGCTGTAGCAAAAATGGTTGAGGGGATTCTAAACATGATCAACCGCAAACGGAGCCTGAGGTGCACCAGAAAAACACGCCAGTAAGCCGCCCAGTGGGGCACTGGGCCTTAGCTTCGGACTAAAAATGAGTACATACCTATTTACAAATTCACCAAACAGCCTTCAAGGTAACGTCTTTCTCTCTCAGTGGTGTGATAGTGAGGCGGAGAATACTTTCAGTCTGCTTGGCCTTACCAAAGACCAACTACTCTGTAGTTCGCAGGAGAGCACCTACCTCCCTGAGCAGCACAAGTTTCGACAAAGCTACTGGTCCAGATCCACAACATCCCTGATCGACTTATTCCAATCTGCGAGAACGAAAGATAAGGATCGTCATCAAGCCATAACCCAACTAACAATCACTCATTTAACAAGCACCTTTATGACGAATTAATTCAGAATGATGCTGAATAACATTTGGATAATCTTCAGGCAAGGATGGGAACACTCACTTGCAAAGAGTTACACTGCTTTAGCAAAAATGAATAAAAATAAATAAAATGCAATATTTTTCAATTCCCACGATCATATCCTATCATGAATATAATAACCACACATAAATTTACCTAAATCTAGATTCGACCTCGATACCCGTCGATTGCCCGCCGCATACCTTCCTATCTGCGCTATTCTAGAGATGATGAATTGAAGCACTCAAATCAAAACAAACTTCCCGTGGTTTTATAATATTCAGACTTCGACTCCTGTTCAGCAGCGGGGAATTAACACAGAACATTATGGTTAACAACTGAACAACAAATTTGTTCAGCTGCTGTTCAGTAATAAACATGTGTTTTTGATCATGAATTCTGAGTCGAAGTATGATGAAACAAAAGCGATTCGATTTGTGAAAAAACACATTACATACAGACACATGTGCTAATTTATTAGCTAATACATTAGCTCAAGAATAAGCAGAAAAGGTCTTTTGAGCTATTTTGTAAAGGGATTACTGCAAGTCGAATAAAAACCTTATTAAACTCTTGAAAGGTGTTTTAAATTATCATTGTTCATACCGATACGAATAGTTGAACATAGGCTACTTTTTCAATTGAAAAATCATTTGTGCAGTATTGTGTACATCATAATTTTAGTTCAGCTATCATTACTATTATAAAGCAACAATTCAGCATGGTTGTTTGGTTGTGGCTTGCGATTGTTAGTTGGGAAAACTCTTTAGCAAGCAGTAAAGGATTCGGAAACAATATAACTTCTACGGAAGCCAATGTTGCTCCAAACAAGCAATGTCCACACTCAAACGCACACAGAGGAACTCTGCGAGCGAAGGGAAAAGACCGGAATAAGTCCATAACCCTGAATAAGGAGAGCGCCGAGCCCACTTCCTCTAAACGCTAGAAGAACAACCAAGAACAATCCGTTGAAGAGGACCCCACGCAAAAAATGATGAATCTGGATTCGAGAGAGCGTGACCAACTGTTAAACCACGCGCCTCAGAAAAACGTTTCTGAACTACAAATCCTACTCAAGAAGCAGTCAGCTGGTACCAGCTACAGTGATACGTATGGCATAAAGCGTGAAGGTCGGGATTATACCCAAAGACTTTCACAATGTTCTGCTCTCTAGCTCAGCTAGATCTTCTTCAAAAAGCACTTCTGCTCAGAGTAGTTCAACAGCAAAATGAGCCAATAAATCTCAAATAGGTTTCTTAAATTAAAGACAAAATCCCGTTTTTATTGAATAATTCGATCAAGCATGGTATTCTGATTGCAACAGTACTTTTCCCTAAACACCAAAAAGAAAAAAATATGAATAAACTCAAAATAGGTAAATTGATAAAAAGTTCTAGTTTGACATGTGAGGTCAACCTTAAAGTGATGGAATTCGACAATTTCCACGCTGGAGATTTCAAAATGTTCCTTTCTGACGTGAATGGTAAAAGAAAACTCACTTAAATTATGTTTAAGCTCACTAGGAGCGAAAAATAAGATAGAAAAAAACTTGAAAATACATATGTACTTTCAACGAAAATCAATTGAAATGTCAAATAATGTATTAATTTGTAATGTTGGACCATGTTCAATGAGTTAAGCCAAGATTCTAGATGGTAGGGTAATTCGCCAATTGTTGAACACTACCCAAATGTTGAACAGTTTCTGAAAATGTTATTATAAATTTTACTTAAGTAATTTTCCATCAACGTAAACATATGATGTAGATGCGTATACTTGTGTGTCATGATATTGCTCCAATAAAGTTATAGAATTAAACATATTTTACGTCAAAAATATCTATTGAAAATTATGTACCGCTGATGACACGAAAACTGCACATTTCTTAAGATTAATTGTAAGAAATTGCTGTTACGAAATAAGCTTTGCTGGCAAATCGACCACAAATATCAAAGTCACACCATAGTTACAAGAACTGGAAGGATGCCCTTAACAATTTAACATTGTTAAAAATCACATTTTCATTGAAATTTCATTTGAAAAAAATATGTTTCTTATCACACTATCATTATGCATCAGAAACAAGATCAAAAGTGCAGTGATCAGTTGACCCAACGACAATGCGGCCTAATGCCTTCGGTAGGTTACCCTTCCACTAATAACACTCATATTCCCTTGGCACCTGGGTCTGAAAGGTCGTAGATGTTTCTATATCTTCTTAGGTTCTAATAATTATTAATAATCCTTTCTTATCCCTCAGCAGTCGCGAGGAAATGGCCAGTCTTGCGAAGAATCAGAGATTAGTTTCAAATCTGTGTGCTTCGATATCCGACGGGAAGGGGGCAACCCTCATAACAGCGGTGTAGGACTGCACTATCTACGAATTTGTGCGACTCGCGTAATGCTAATGCCACAGACAAAACACTTTGAGTATTTTTCGAATCATAGTCACGAGCCTTTAAGCATTAAAAGAACAGAGTTTGGCCAACCACCAACTAGGTGGCGGTAGTGAGCGTCAAAATTCGAGCATATTTTTAAACAGTCCGTTACATCGGTGTACCATAAGAATTATTGGAGTGTTACGACTATTTATCTGTGCTTATGCTAACAGGAAACTGACACTGACGAAGACTGTAGGTGGTAGTTGAAATACATGTATCTGTCAAAAGAAAGACATTGAAGGGAGAAATTAAAAGGTACAACAGATTACACTCAGTCGAAGAGAGTAATCTTCTTGGATGACTCGAAAAGTCGGTACCTACCAGATAGAATAAAAAATAGATAAAGAAAATAACAATACCGTTGCGTTTTCTGTTCAACAGACAGATACAACTTGAGGTGTCTTTTATCGATATGGCTGGTTTTTATGGGTACTGAACTCAGATCTTAAGGCATTGTCCATTTCCGGACGCAGAAAATCACGTACATCTCAGAGGTGGAATAACAAACAGAAATGATTAAGCCCTCAAAACAAAGATGATTAAATTTTATTGTAGTTTTATGGAAAAATATCATTGAAATTATTTAATTTTATTTTTCATACATTTTCTCATTTTTTCCGTGTTAACTTCCTTAAAAATCTGCACAATGGTAGTAAATTTTAGCATAAACCCCTTCGGCGTATTTATCTCACAATCGGGTCATCTCCCAAGTAACATTTTAAGTTTTGTTCGGCTCTACAAGAGATCTTCATGACCAATTTTATAAAACTTGCAATAAAACTGAATCATACATCAAAACCTCTTGATAACCTCTTTAAGAGCATCTTCCGGCTAAGTGGACCACTCTCGGAGAGGTTTTGCAAACCGCATTAAGAGTAGCAATAAACCCGTTTTAAAACCTAGTTGAAATGTTTCCCATTCTCGATTGTTGTTGTTTTTTTTTTCAACAAAAACTATGACAGCTAAAAATGCAGAAAAGCTTCTTCGATGGCACAAAGTTCAGGAGAATACATCATTCGTAAGTAGAAAGCGATTATTTCAAAGTAGTATTTTAGTTGTTATTGTGCTGGTAGGCTTATGCGCATTCGAATTTACCGCACTGAGGATACTGCAACTCCGAAAATCATACGAATCAACTATGATGTTTTGCCACAAGAATTTCTTTCGAAAATCATAGTTACGAACTATGATTTTGGATTCAAAGCGCCAACTATTATTGTCATACTGTTACTGTATAAATTTCATAGTACTCACGTATGAAAATCATACCGATAACGTATAAAAACTGAAACTATCTCGTATGATTATCATACATATTTTTATGAAATATTTTGCACAAATCAAAAAAAATCGCAACCTGGAATCGAACCAGGGACGTCAAGGTTGGCGAGTGCGTGCTTTACTCATACGCCCATCGACGCTTCGGAATTTGAAGTGGTTAGAAGCCAATAAAAGTTTTGTTGTTGTTTTAGCAATGGTGTTTCATAACACATCTTATGATTTTCATACGATGCTTCTTATGAGATTTTTCATACGACAAATCTTATGGATTTCGCATTTCAAAGTATGAAAAGCATACGAGAACTATGAAATGATGAAAAAAATAAAAACTACTGGTTCATAAGATGTAAACTATGGAAAACATACGAACAGTATCCTCAGTGCGTGAATATTGGGGTTGCAGAATCATAAAATTAATGCGCTTCGAAAATAGTGAATATTATCATCTTGGAATGAAATACACTGAAGTTTTTTTTACGCGGTTTTTTTTTACGCGGTTTTTTTACGCGGTCCGTCCTAAAAAAAAAACGCGTTATTTCAAGACCCGTCGTAAAAAAACCGCGTTATTTCAAGACCCGTCGTAAAAAAAATCCGCGTTTTTTCAAAAACACGCGTAAAATAGTCAGCACCACATCTAACGTGACTTGACTTTTTTACGACGTTTTTTGAAATAACGCGGTTTTTTTACGACGGGTCTTGAAATAACGCGGTTTTTTTTACGACGGGTCTTGAAATAACGCGGTTTTTTTACGCGGTTTTTTTTACGCGGGACCATTACCGTCGTAAAAAAAAACTTCAGTGTAAATCAATTTGTGAATTAAGTAAAACTGTCCCGAATCACAAGAAAACTCAGCAGAGAGAGTTTATTTATGTGGGCATGTTATGAAAATGGTTGCAAACTACCAACTACTACTACTCAGCAGAGAGAGTTTATTTATGTGGGCATGTTATGAAAATGGTTGCAAACTACCAATTCATTGCTAATTTAAGCAAAATTAACTATTTTTCATTCACGTAAGCTAATTTTTCAATATGGCGACGACCATAATCAGCGAAAATAAAACGAAAGCAACTTTGCTTTTATGATGACCGCAATAAACCTAGCAGTGTCGTAGTTTCTGCTTTTCCACCAACAGATGTCGTTACTAATCGAACGGATCGCCATCTGTTGAGAGTTTTAACAGTTTTATTGCGGTAATAATGATTGCCAGAAGGTTTACATATCGGAAAGTTTTGTTTACTCTTAAAATCTGTCTTTATGGATATCTTCAAGTATACTATAAAACATTTTATTAATGGTTTTCATAAAAGCAGTCATAAAACTGTGAGTTTTAATTATTGCTGTAATAAAATATTAATAAAAATCTAACAAAACCAATCAGCGATGGAATTGTTACTTGGGATATTGACCATGTCGGGAGGGGTATAGATTACGCAGATAAAAACAGTGCTTTTCTGAGCAGTAACGGCTACCCACAAATGTTCAACGGTTGAGTTTTCCGGAGGGCTCAGAAGACGTGATTTAAGACAGGAACGGATCGCGAGCAAGACGCCACCACCGGAACTCTTGCTGCTGTTCGAAGAAGAGCGATCTTGGCGATAAACCGTATAACTGTTATCGAACAATTGAGTGGACAATGTGGTGTCATTAAGCCACGTTTCCGTAAACGCATAAATATCATAGCAGGCATCACTACATGCTAACTTATACTCTACTATTGAACTGTTCATGCCACCTACATTTTGATAGTAGATCAGGGCATGTGACGAGGTTGCCGGATTGATGACAGGTTGACGGCTGGGTTGAGGTTGCTGAGCATGTAGAACGGATGAAATAGCTGGCGGGGATGTTGAGGGATATTCGGTGCTATCACTGGTATTCATCGTCGGTGTGCTGTAAGCGGTAGACTTTACTGCAAACGCATTGAACTGAGACCGTGCATACTTGCCTGTAAAAAGTGTTTGGAAACCCCGTTCTCCATACTCATACACAGGACCGGGATGACTGCAGGACGCTGGCAGGAATGGCTCGACTGTGACGAGAGGAACAGGGGTTTCCATGAAGCCGACTGGCATGCATCCCGGTGTCGAGAGGTTAGATATACGAAACGTATCACAGCGGCTGTGGACAGGAGCGATATCAGGGCGGATAATGTTCTTATGTGGCGAATACTTGCCTGGAAGCACGGGCTGGAAGACCCCTTTGCCGGACTCAAACACAGGACCAGGACTACTGTTGAGCGCTGGCTGGATGGTCTCGACTGTGATGGGGGGCTCAGGGGCTTCCAAGGTGCTGTATGCTGTGCGTCCCGGTTGTTGGTGGAAGTCGGTAGTATATGATGAATCGCTAATAGCAGGGACACTGCGAGAAGGAATGACTTCAGGAGATAATGTCCCTATTTAAATCGCACTTGCCTGAAAGCACGGACTGGAAGACCCCGTCAACCGACCCAAACACAGGACCGGGACGGCTGATGAACGCTGGCTGGATGGACTCGACTGTGATGGGTGGTTTAGGGACTTCCAATGTACTTAATACCGTGCGTCCCAGATTCGATGAAGTAGGCCGCGATTGTTTAGTGGAGAATGGTAGATTCACTTGGAGTTCTGAAGACGTACTGCTGCCTCGTTTTTTGGAGTTCCTTCAAACAAACGAACTGTGATCCCCTCTGGCCAATACCAGGCATTGCTGACTTTGGAGTAGGATTTGCAGATAGTTATTTTGAAAGATACAAAGGAAAGATCAGTCAAATTTTTCCCGCGAGGCACAAGCTTAGTCACTTTTATCAAAGCCGGATACGCATTAGTAATATCGGCAATGAACGCTTTGACTTCCTCTTCGCTTTGGTCTGGAGCAAAAGGAGTCACGTAATATGACTCAACATCGTTTGAAGATTGGTCTCTGCTGGCTACTTTCAAAGTGTGGTTGCTTGATCTAGTTTTTTTGTTGGTATGTTTTCCAGAAGGATCCATAATACTTCCGCTAGTACTTGGACGATTTGAGTAATTCGATGAAACAGCAGGGGTGGAATCGTCTATTCGAGGGCAGGTAGAGTTGACCGGTATTGTAGATGGGTTTTCCAGTATCTGCACACGCTTGTTACCTACGACGAACTTTTCCAAAGGTTGAGCAATGGAGCTGTTAACTTCATCCAATACTTCAAAGAAAGAAGTTTCGTCACAAGATCTTGATCGATTTAACACGTCGTCAGAAGAATCGTCTAAAATCATTTGATCGATGCTCCGAGTAATCACTGAACTATTTGTTGACTTCGATTGGTGATTTGTTGTTGCATGAAGAAGAAGAAGAAGAATGATGGTGTTTTGAAAAAATCCTATCCCTATAACACAGGGGAAGTTTTTAAAATGCCTCTATAAAATCTAAAACAAAATCTAATTAAAAACGGTTTAATGTACGGTGTTAGACTTTGGACGGACTACATATTGAACGTATAAATTTAAATTTACCATTTTTTCTTGATAAGGTACTTAATTTGTAGTTCGTTCAAAGTCTAACACCGTACATCAAACCGTTTTTAATTAGATTTTGTTTTAGATTTTATACAGGCATTTTAAAAACTTCCCCTGTGTTATAGGGATAGGATTTTTTCAAAACACCATCATTCTTCTTCTTCTTCTTCATGCAACAACAAATCACCAATAGGTTCCTGCCATAGAGGGTTTTATTGATTTTACGGAGATTCTCTCCATAATTACCTAGTCGAGTGTCCATGGAATCAGTGCGTATCAAAAGCTCGCGCAATGCTTTCATAATGATTTTCTCGCGCTCGTAGATGGTCGGATCAAAATTCAAGCGACATGAATTGCAAAACCACAGTAGTCCTACTTTTGCCGACCAGGAAGAATGGTGAGATTTGGTCATGCCGACGCAACTGTGATGGAAGATCGATCCACACGATCCACTGCAAAAAACCGCTGTTTTTGAATCCAAGTCACTGGAACATACAGGACAATAATCCATCGTTGTTTGACTCGTTGAAGAAAAACAGTTCCGAAGCTCCGCAATGTAACGGTACTACGATGCTCAAATTAAAGCGCCTACCGGTATGCAATTTTGCTGGCAGATGGCGCTTCGGAAATCCGACAGCGAGTGAGGGTATAGACACAATAGCAATAATCAAGTCCAAACAGCACTAAACAAATCACTTAATATCACAATATGCTTAGGTCAATCGACACTTAACGATAACCGAGCCGGTAAACAATGACCGTAAAACGCTTGCACGATTTTTAAAACGAAAAAACACCGAGTGGGCGAAAGTGAAGTTCACGCGAAGGACGACAGCTGTATCGATGGGCAGAGGTTCCCAATCATAACGCTATATGGATCATAATCAAGTGTTTGAATTGCAGACGAAGTTTCTATCTTGCTACCACATGCTCCTCGGCTTTGCAGGTGCTATTGATCCCATCGATTAAAGAAAATAAGATAAATCGTCACAATAAAACGAAATAAACGAAGATGAAACGCAAATATAAGGAAAACGAAAGTTGTGATAACGAAACCGAAGAAAATAAAAACACGTAAACAATGTTTGGAGTATTTCAATTAAAAACATGTTTATATTTTGAAAAATACGCTTCTTAATAAAAAAAATTAATAAAATAATCATAATAGGGCATTGTTTTATCTTGTTACAATAATAATCATCATCATCGTCGTCGTTCAAAGTAATAGTAGTAATAATCGAATTTGCGTGTAGGGAGCTGGTATTGTGGGGGTATCTCATCATTTTCCGACCATTCAGATCGTTTGACCGCCAACTTTCTTGGTTCACTAATTACACTGTGTCAAAACTTGTCTCAGTTTTGTTCCATGAATGACGATTTAGTTTTTTTTTGAATTTCTACCACACGCAAAAACAAAACGGTAATGAGTATGAGAGTAAATTGTCATATTTGCTTCCTTTTTTGTTCAACGATTGTTGTTCGTTTTAGTTTAGGTTTGAGTGTAAAGCTCTCTTCTTATCTCTTGGTTGCATTCGGTGAACGCGCGTTTTCTAAAATTAATTTACGGGGTATTGTGGCAAATGGTGGGTTATGGTTATGGATAGCGATTTCCTATACACAAATTGCGGTTTGATGAAAATGGGGTGAGTGATAAAGGGTGGTAAATTGGTTAATTACCGCTGGGTTTTTTGTTTTGCCACTACAGAAATGCCTACAAACTAACAAAGCTGCTTGCTCTTATTTTCCTCTCTTTGTTTTAAATAAGTTTTACCTAAAAGGAATTTTACTGTTCTCATCCACAATAATTGGGGACACGGAGAGGGGGGATTGTGGAAATCTTATTTGGTAATACAAAGGAAACGTGACTTTTTTTTTCACGAAGACACAAATCTTACAAAAGTCGGAGTAGAGTAGGATTAAGAGAACGTCGAATCTCGCGCGGTTCAAAAAATATCAATTTCTATGCATTAAAAAGAGAACATTCGCTTCCACTAGCTAACGTTTAAAATCAACATAAACTTCTAAATTGCCTTATAGTCTAAGTTGCGATTTATTTAGTTAAAAAAAAACCCTGTCGTAAAGTACTGGTATAACATTTCACATTTTTAAGTGCTCGTTTCACTACAACTTAAGGGAAAGGGGGAGAAAGAGATAAATTAACATAAATTGTGCAACAAAGAATCAATAATGGATGCAATAAATTAGAGTCGAGATGATAAAAGTGATAGCCATAGAAAAAGGGCAAGAGGGAGATTCGATCAAATGCTTTAGCGTTCCTAAAAACTAGAGTGTACATGTTTCATGTTTGCGTGTTTTTTTAAGTAATAGTGCTCGTTAGTGTGAGTGAGTTAATGCCGCCGTTTGTGTGTGTGTGTTTAAGAGTGAAAATGTAGTAGTTCCATACTAAGCCTAAGTGGTATAGGTGGTAAAGCCTTAACGATTAAGTAGCTACACGAGATTTCAAGGTTAGGCTGCTCTGCTCCGAGTGTATAGAGTACATTGGATGTGTAAGTGTGTGCGTGCATGTATGTCAAAATGAAATAAATACAGGGATGCATACAGATAGTTGTATGTATGTGTGTATGTGTCTAAGTGCAAACCCTAAAACCTAATCGTATAAATGTATAGTTAGTTCCCTAAACAAATAAAAATCACGTTTTTCATCTTTGCTAACGAAATGGGCTTGCAATAAGTAAGGTCGTTAGTTGCGCACTTAAACTACTAGCTAAAACTTATACTTAGAATTTATCGTCTCTCTTATTAAGTGGGCGTGTATGTGTTTATGTTTAGATAAGTGTTCGTGTCTGCTCCTCGTGGACGTCATGAGAACAAAACATATACCTCTCCCACTCTGTCCCTATACAATGAAAAAATGAGAGTCGCTCTAAATGTAATTGGTAATAAAATGTGGTGAATTGACTAACATTCCGTGTAGGGGTTTGTTTACTTTGCTTTGTTTCTTTTTTCTTTGCTATAAGCTCACAAAAATACTGCATTGTTTCGAATTATCTTATTTTGTTTTCTTTGTTGCTCTGATTTGCGTATGAGTGTGTACTGTGTGTATGCGTGGATTTCCAATGTCTAAAACACAAATACACCTTTAAAATCGATAAACTTGATGAGTAGAGATCGCTTGATTCTTATCAACACTGCTTCCAAAGAGCTCCCAGTTTGCGTGTGTGTGTGTGTGTGTGTGTGTGTGTGTGTGTGTGTGTGTGTGTCTTTCCGCGAGGAGAGGGAATCAATTTTGCTTAGCAACTTTTCCGTGTTTCCGGCTTTTCTTTTGATTTTTTGTTTTTTGACGTTTTTAACGTAGTTTTAAGATTCCGCACCAAAACAGTTAAACACTGCGTATGATGAAAAACTTAACCGTATGTTGGCTTAGCGTCCAGCTTACGAACTGAAACCGATGGAACTGTCACCACGCAGCTTGTGTGTGTGGTGTACGCTGCACTTAAAAACTACAGATTCGGCGCTACATATTCTTTTTTTATACGCAATAGGTAATTGTTCATCTGCTCTTTTGTTGGCTTAACCTAGGTGTTAGGATTGATGAAGGGAGAGAGAGCGGGGTCATGCGTTGCATCACACTTGAAAACTCTCTTTTTTTCTCTCCGCTTCTATAATACAAAAATACTTGGTTCAGTTGGAGGGCAGGGAGTTGGAAAAGAGGATCAAGAGGGTTAAAAGCACGCTTCAAAGTAAGTAGACTGCAGGTCAAGAGGGATTGATACCGATGAGGAACTTAATGTAAACTACGATACTAATAGAAAAGGGAAGAAAATTTCCATTTGGGCTGTCCTACAACTAAACTGGTAAATTACTGGTATACGATGCATTTTTACTGTTGCTGGATTTATCTCTATAGGTATACTGAATAATGGGAAACGAGGGTGTCATTATTTGGCTTATTAGAGAGTACAGCTTGAAGATTGAAACAGGGCATTACAGGGAGAAACTAGACCTTTTCGTGGATTATTACCTTTTACAATTTCGAGGCGTAGGTGAAAACGTTTACATTCTGAACTGGTATGATATCAATCATTATTATAATTTCTTAGATTCTGAATAGGAATCTTTGAGTAGCTTCATATTTCACAGTATCCTGGAATTATCTAAGATCGTTCTAAAGAAAACCCCCGAAACAGCAATTTTAAAGCAAATTTTCTTTTCATTCCAGGTAAACACTCGCTGAAAGCCAAACAGATCTGACAACGACACACTGGCGTATGTTTGAATGATTTTTCCCGGCTTAAGTTTACGGGAAAATGGAGTTGTCCCTAAAATTACGCTTCGGCAAAAAAAAAACAGCTTGAGCTAAAACTCTCAATACCTACAACGAAAGCTTCTAGTAACTTTCGCAACCAAGAGAATGAGCGACTTACAGAGAAATAGGAAAAAGGGCATATACCAACTGGAAGCGATACCGAACGACACCAAAACAAAGCAATCGGCCGGCAAAGAGCAACGTTGAGTCAGTCTTGTAAAGTATTTCACACGAGTAGGTTACATCATTTGCGTCTCTCCTAGTTTGGAAGAATTTCGGCTGCCGGAATTGGTGTACCCGGATTGTTATGAGGATCGTTCGTCGGACACGAGACAATGACCCAGTCCAGAGGTGATTGAGAGGTGAGTACTTTTCATAGTTTCTTTACTCTAAATAAATATTTACATTAGTTTATGCAATCCCCGTAACATCTCTATCTATAAATATTATATGTCAGGTATTCCTTACATGTAATCTTGTGTTCATGAGATTCAAGAAAATGAATTTCTTTAGTAGCTTCACTAGGCATTCCACTAGGAGGTCCACTGGGAACTCATTCAGAAGTTTCACTGGAATTTCTTTAGAAGTTCCACTGAGAATACCTCTAGGAGTGCCACTAAGATTTTTTTCAGGAACTTCACTGGAAGTTCCATTAAGAATTACACTGGGGAGTTCCACTAAGAATACCTCTACAAATTTGTCTGGGAATTCCTTCAGGAGTTTCCCTGGGAATTCTTCTCGAAGTTCCACTGGGAATCCCTTCAGGAGTTTCTCCGTGAATACCTTTAGAAAATCTTCCGGGAATTTCTGGCGTTTCCTCTGAGGAGTTCTGCTGCGAATTCTTCTCAAAATTCCTCTGGAAATTCCTTTAAGAGTTCTACTGAAAATTCATCAAGAAGTTTCACTGGGAATGCTTGTCGAAGTTTTTCTGGTAAACTCTCTGGAATTTCCACCGAGGGCTGCTCAAGAAGTTCCATTGGGAATTCTTTCAGGAATAACATTGGGAATTCTTCTCGAGGTTTACTTGGAGTTACTCTACAGGAGTGCCACTGGCTATTATTCTCGAAGTTCCTCTGGGAGTTCCTCTTGGAGTTCCACCGAGACTTCCTTAAGGAATTTCGTCAGAATTTTTTTTGGGAAGTCTGCTGAGAATTCTTTTTACAAGTTTCACTGGTAAGTCCTTCTAGAGTTCCACTGGGAATTCTTCTCGAAGTTCCTCTTGGAATTCCTCCAGTATTTCCACCAATAGCTGTTCTGGGAGTTCTACTAAGAATTTATTTAGGAGTTTCACTGAGAATTAATTTCGATATTCTACTCAAAGTTCCACTTGGAGTTACCCTACGAGTTTCGCTGGGAATTTCTTTAGGAGTTCAACTGGATCTCGAAGTTTCTCTAGAATTGTCACCGAGAGCTGCTCAAGAAGTTCTACTAGGAATACCTCTAGGAGTTCCACAGTAAATTCCTCTTGGGGTTACTTTGAGAATTATTCAAATACAAAGAAATTAAAAAAAATATTCCAGGATTCTCCTGGAATTCCTCTAGAAAGTCATCCAAGAATCTTCGGTGTTTCCTGTGGAGAGTTTCATTGAGAACTATTCTAGGAGTTCAACTGGTAGTTGCTCTAGAAGTTCCAATGAGAATTTATTCAAGAGTGTCACTAGAAGTTCCATTAGGCATATCTTTAGGGAATTTCACTGGGAACTTATTTGGGAATTCCTCTCCGAGTTTGTCTGTGAGTTCCTTCAGGAGTTTCACTGGAAATTCTTCTCATAGTTCCTCTGGGAATTCCTCCAGGAATTCCACCGAGAATTCTTCAAGAAAACCAACAGGGAATTTTTGACGTTACCTCTGGGGAGTTCTTCTCGAAGTTCCTCTGGGAATTTCCACCGAGAGCTGCTCTTCGAGTTTCACTGAGAATTTACTTGGAAGTTTCACAGGAAATTCTTTAAGGAGTTACACTGGGAATTCTTCTCAAAATTCCACTTAGAGTCACTGTACTGAGTAGTCACTGCTCTACAAGTTTCACTGAGAATTTACTTGGGAGTTTCACAGGGGATTATTTTAGGAGTTTCACCGGAAATTCCACTCCAAGCTCCTCTAGGAATTTCTCTAGAATAGCCACCGACAGCTGCTCTAGAAGCTCTACCAAGAATACCTCTAGGAGTTTCATAGAAAATTCCTCCAAATGTTGCTTTGAGAATAATTCCATGAGTTTCTCCGGGAATTTCCCCAGGAGTTTTTCCGACACATCCTCTAGAAAGTCATCCAAGAATTTCCGGTGTTTCCTGTGGGAAGTTCCACGGGGGAATTGTTCAAAGAGTTCCACTGGGAATCCCTCCTGGAACTCCATCTGAATTTCCTTTGAGAATTCCTCTAAGGTTTGCTCCTAAGTTCCTACCGGAGTTTCATAGAGAATTCTTTAGGAATTTGCTTCGGGAACTGTTCCTGTGGGAGTTCTTCTAGAAGTTTTCTTGGGAACTTTTGTAGAAATTCCTTTGAGATCTACATATTCCAGAAGCTCATTGCGAAGTTCTTTCTGAAGTTTCTTTGAAAGTTCTTCCGTAAACTTTAGGAATTTGTTCGTAAGCTAGCCCAGGAATTCTTCCGGAAGTTCTACCGTGAGTTTTTCAAAAGATTCCCAAGGAATTGTTCGCGAATTTTCCAAAAGGTTTTCCAAGAATACTTCAAGAAGTTCCTCTTACTAATGCAAATGTTCTTCCGGAAATTCTACTGGAAGTTCCTCCGGGAAATTCTCACGGAAGGTCAACCAGGGGTTGTTTCGGAAGCACCTTCAGAATATGCTCAAAAGGCCCTTTGGATTTCCTTTACAAAGTCATTTGTGATCTTTTCCAGAAACTCCTTCGATAGTTCTTTCGGAAGTTTCTTTGAGCATTATTCTGGAAATTCGGCTAAAAGTTCCTCAAAGAATTTGTTCGAAAGTTACTCCAAGAACTACTAACTGAAGTTCTACCGTTAGTTTTTTAAAACTTCCTCTGGAGATTTTTCTGGTCATTTCTCCGGTAATTGGTGCAAATGTTCTTCCGGAAATTCTTCTGAAAGTTCCTCCGAGAAATTCTCACGGAAAGTTATCCAGAAGTTGTTTCGGGAGCACCTTGAGAAAATGCTCAAAAGGCCTTTTTGAATTCCTTTAGAAATTCATTTGTGATCTCTTCCAGAAACTCTTTCGACAGTTCTTTTGGATGTTTCTTTGAGAATTCTTCCGGAAATTCGGCTAAAAGGTCCTCTAGGAATAGGCTGACCAGATTTGTCCCGTTTAAATACGGGACACATTTTGGAAACTCAACAAAAAGGAAATCAATGTTCAAAAACAGAACTGCATGTTTTTAATAATGCTATTTCAGCTGGAAAGAACGAATAATTGAGTCAAAAACGTAAACTATGCTTCAGTGACGAGTGTTTGAACATTTTGTTGTTCCGTTAAATACGGGACGGATGGTCAGCCTATCTAGGAATTTGTTCCAAAGTTACTCCAAGAACTCTTCCGGAAGTTCTCAAGGAATTCTCCCAGGTGCTCCGAGAATAATTCTAGAAGTTTTTCCGAGTATTCTTCAAGAAGTTCCTCTGGAGGAGCTTCCGGATATTCCTGATGATAATTGATGTTAGTTTGTTCATTTATTAACGACACTTTACACAATTGTGCATTCGTGTCGATGATAATTCATGCAAATGTTCTTCCGGAACTTCTTTTGGAAGGCCCTACGAGAAATTCTCATGAAAGGTCATCCAGAAATTGTTCCGAAAGTACCTTCAGAAAATGCTCAAAAGGTCCTTTGGAATTCCTTTAGGAATTCAGTTGAGATCTACCAGAACCTTTTTCGACAGACAGTTTTTTCGGGTTTCTTTGAGAATTTTTCCGGAAATTCGACTAAAAGGTCCTCCAGGAATTTGTTCCTAAATTACTCCAGGAACTCTTCCAGAAGAAATGCCGTTAGTTTTTCAAAAGTTTCCCAAGAAATTCTTCCAGGAGTATTTTCCAGATGTTTTTCTGATGATTCAAGAAGTTCCTACGGAAATTCGTCCACGAATTCCTCCGGAGGTTCTTCCGAATATATCTCCTGTGATTAATGCAAATGTTGCTCCGGATATTTTTCTGGAAGTTCTTCCGGGAAATTCTCGCGGAAGGAAATTCAGGAGTTGTTTCGGAAGCACTTTGACACAATGCTCAAAAGGCCTTTTAGAGTTCCCATAGAAATTCATTTGCAATCTCTTCCAGAAGTTTCTTCGACTTCTTTCTTTCGGAAGTTTTTTTTGAAAATTCTTCCTGAAATTCGTTTAAAATTTCTTCCAGGTATTTGTTCGAAAGTTACTCCAAGAATTCTTATGGAAGTTCTACCGTGAGTTTTTCAATAGTTTCTCAAGGAGTTGCTCCGATAATTTTCCACGTTTTTGCTAAAATAATTCAAGAAATTCTTCCTAAAATACTTCAATAAGTTCCTCAGGCAATTCTTTTGGATATTCCTGCGGGAACTGATGTAAATGGTCCTCTGGAAACTCTTTTGAAAGTTCCTACGGGAAATTCTCACGGAATGTCCTCCAGGAATTGTTCCGAAAATACCTTCAGAAATGCTTCCAAAATTTTTCCAGGTAATTTCTCCCGGAAAATACTGCACAATGAAATAGTTTTAGAAGTTCACAGTAGAATTCTTCCGGAAGTTCCTTGGAAATATCTAATGGAAGCAGGGATGCCATATATACAGATTTTCTGTATTATGCAGATTTTTGGGCATAAGTGCAGACTACGTTTTCTATGACATACACATTTTTGAGCTCGAGGGGTTTTTATTTTTTTGTATAACATACAGATTTTTGAAAAAGTTGATACAGATTGGAAGTTTCTCCTTGAATTTCAGCTGGAAAATCCTTTCGATTTGTATGAAAGTTCTTCCGGAATTTTACTCAAAATTTGTTGCGGGATTTTTATTCAAAAGATCCTTCAAGAAATCTTGCGGAAGGTTTTCATGAAATTCTTTCGAGAATTTCTCTGAGAATTCTTAAGAAAAATCTTCGATTCCCATTCCATATGCTGCGAGAAACGAAACAATGCGTAAAAAAGTCTGTAATTTTGCTCTTAAGATTTTTCATCAAAAATCCCAGAAACTTTATCATAGTTGCTTTTATGACAATGAATCTTTCATTTTACGTACGAAACTTCACAGAGAATTCCTCAGGAACCATCAATAAATGCCTGTTTTAACTACATATTGACAATTGTCTGCAATCTACATGCACTCGGTGAGACATTTTGATAGGGACTCCTTCTTGATTTTCTTGATTAAGACACTTTACAGAGATTTTCTTTGATGAATTCGGAATCCTTTCAGTATCAGCGAGAATTATGAAAGAAACTATTTCTGGAATTTCTCCTATGAACTATCCAGCCAGCAATCCTTTATATATTTAGTCATGAATACTTATCGGAATTGCTTCATATATTTGTTAAAAATATTCATCAAAATGCCATTTGAGAAAGTTGTTATTTGTTCAGAAGTTTTGCCAGAAATTCAATCTGCAAGTGTGATTTCTCAAGAACATTTCAACAGGTACTCGTTCTGAATATCAATAGATAATTTGGATGGAAATTTGATTTGATTTTGATTGGATTTTGATTTGATTTGGATATTTGATTACTCATCAGTAATTGTAGAAATTGTTTTAAGAATTCTGTTTTAAAGTATTCCCTCGAATTGTGAAAATTCCTGTTTGAATGCATCCAAATTCATTCATTAGTCTGAACTAATGACCTACAAGTTATTACTGTTGCTGATTTTCTTCGAAAACGTTTTCTCCTATGCCCCGTTCAAAGACTCTAACTTCTATACATGATTTACCATTAAAGATAACACGTTGTTTGAAGAGATTTGAAAATTACGTGATTGCATTCCGGTATGGATGGACAGTAATGGATTTTTGCGCGTTTGTTTTGAAATGACTAGACACTTGGTGAAAAGTGGTTCTTCTGACCGAAATTGCTAGTTAATTAGGCTGAGTTGACTATGTATTTTTTGTTCGCGATGAGATTCAGTGGGTTTCCTGTGGAACATGTTGCATGAAATCTTGTTTAGTGAAGCTCTGGAAAAAGCGCAGATCTAGCAGGACGGACAAAAGGCAAAAGGCGCGTGGGTGGTTTACAATGGTCAATTTGGATCATTTTCAGCATTTTTACACTGTGTACTATCGTGTAAGCGAGAGATTTTTGAGATTTTGACCGATTTTAATGCAGTGGACACTACCTACGTCTGTGGGAGTTGGATGGAATTCATTACGGGTAATAAGAGAGCACATGATGGGTCATTCCAGTCAAATCTAACTTCCAAAATTTACTTTTCTTGGGTTTTTATCATTAATGCTGAAGTAACAGCATATTCAACGCAAAACCCTTTAGAATGACTGAAAGCATGGTAATATTTTGCACCAAAAGGTTGCAGGTTAGGATTCTTCAGAACATTTTTTTACAATTTTGCAGGGATTAAACCAAAAAAATAAGAAAATATATGAAGATGTTTTGACGAGAATGTGCCCAAAGATGTTTCTAACAATAAAAAAAAAACGAAAAATAAACGTATAAAGGAACGACGCTTATCAAATTAGTATCACTACTAGCGCGTAAGCGGGGTAATTAAGTAACGTGGTACGCCAAGGGATCACATTAAACTGGGTTATTTGGGAGAAATTTAGGGAATTGGAGGTTCTTTGTGTTACCGATGGGAGCTGGAAGAAACTAGTTGTAAAAAAGAGCTTACCTATATGTGTTACTTCCCAATATGAGTATTCAACAGTTGTTTGTTTTTTTTTTCTGTTCGTGCGCACCTCTACAGATAAATTTTGATTTGTCTTTCTAACATTAACCATATCTCTTCGCGTGAGGGGGATGGACACTATTCCCCAGTCTGTCTAAAAATTTCAACCGCTTTGTTCGCATTCTTCTTCCGAAAGCTACCGTTCCTCAACCTTCAACTATCACATATTTATCATTCACTTGCCGGTTATATGTAGCTGTATGCATTCTAATAAAAACGGTGTTTGGTTAAAATCAGATCTCTTTCGCTAAAAAAAAAAACTTGAAACCCTATGGCGACTGAAATAAATCCTTGGCTTGCTTCCTCTCCCAGGGAAGCGCTGCGATTTTCGCGGAAAATCCCTAACCTATACGGCGGCGTTCCTAGTCCAATTATCTTCATCTTTTCCACAGTCGTTCGCCTCATTATTGCTTGTTGTTTGTTCATTTTTCTTCTTCACTTTTTTGTGTGCAGTTCTACTGATATCGTTTGTGTGTTTCCTAGGTTGGTAAAATCTTTTCTGCATTAAGAGTATTTCCTTTTCCGATTCGATTGAAACAACAGTTGCTTCCGTTAGTGTTATGAGTATTCGCATTCCGTGCCTAAGCTACCTTCCTAAATTTAGAATTTTTTCTTCAAGTTACCTGTGCATTTTTTCCGTTAGGTTTAATTTATGAATGTCGTAGAGGTGCTGCGCCTATTGCATCTCATGCCTTGCAACGGTTCAAGTACGTTTGGCATAAAACACGTTTGGCATCATTAAGCCAAACCTACAAGTCCCCTTGTAATTGCCATGTATCCTACTATTAGGCGAAAATTGGATGGGATTGCTAAAACTGCTAGCTCAAGTCTTCTTAAGTATGGTGGTTAGGCGTAAAGCTAGTTGCTGCCTTTCGTTAGCAATTCTCCGGCTTCTCTCGTACTAGTAGTTGTAGTAGTTATTGATAGTAGTTGAAGTAGGTGTGTAATAGGTAATTAAAAGTAGTAGCAGTAGTAGTAATAGTATTCAAAAGATTCGTAACCGAGTGGCCCTCGTTCGCTTTTCATCCGAGACACTCGTCAATTCCACCGGTCCGACCGGCTTACGGCTTCCGCTTTTTCTTACGCCGGCGGCGACGCTTTTTACGCTGCTTGGGCGGAAGCGTCGCCGTCGACGTCGACGCCATCCGGAGCCGGCCCTAGCTGGCTTTGACGGGCTTCCGACGCAGTCAGTGTTGCGAGTTGTCGCTGCCACCGCCGAGCTGGGTGGCAACCAGGTTCAGCGGCAGGTTGCACGAATCGATGTCGTTCTCGGGGCCACTGTCGTCGCCGGCGTCCAGGTCTCCACCGGCGCCGCCACCACCGACAATGACGCCTCCGCTGGTAGCACCGTTGGGGTCGAAGTTCTGTGTTACGCGCAGGTAGTGCTGGAAGGCCTGCGGGAAGGAAGTATCGTGTTAGGTGAATTCATAATCAGAACCTGCACTTGAGGTAGGGGTGCCCGGTCTATTTTCAAAAAATCTGGATGATTTGGGAAATTTTGTTTGGAAAAGTCTGGATTGTGTGGAAAACCTTACAAATTCCGATCAAAACCTTACAATTTCTGGGTAAAACCTTACAAATTCTGGAAAAAAATGGTCTGGATCTTCCTGATTTTTGTAAAATGAGACCTCAAAACTCTGGATTAAAAACTGTGGACAACTTACAGGTGACATCGGGAAGTTGGGCGGCGTCGCGCGAGCCGCATCCCTTAACGCAATCAACAGATTGTGGTTCTGCAAGGCATGCAGATCCGCAGCTCCCTCTACAACTCCGTTGTCAATGACTTCCGCTCCTTCGTTTTTGATGGATTCTGAAAAGGAAAAATGATTCTCGTGAAAACTGAATCTTGAGCTCGCCTTTTAACTAAAATACTCACTCCTTCGGGTGGCCTTATCGCCCTTGGGACGACGCCGGCGCGTGTGGATCGTGTCCCGTCGCATCGTGTGCGGTCGGTTGACACCGTGCAGCTTGAAGTACAGTCCACAAGCGTTGCACACCATCTCGCCGCGGATATTCCTCCGCCAGATGGTGGTCGTCGTCGTGCCGCAGTTAGTGCAGGACATGTCCTTCTGCGACGAGTTCTGCTGGTTCTGGCCTTGCTGCTGCTGTTGTTGCGGTGGCGAAGGTTGACTTTGTTGCTGCTGTTGGGCGGCTTGCGACTGTTGGGCCAGCTGCTGAGCGGCCAACTGGGCTGCGGCATTCTTCACGGCTTGCAACTGCGGACTGACGGCACCACTGTTCTGCTGCTCGATGACCCCCGGGAGTAGGACCCCTGGCGGCGAACCGTCCGTTTTGGTTCGGAACAGGATGTTGGCACGGCTCAATTGACTGGCGGCGTCCAGGTGGACCGGGCTGCTACTGCTTCTATTGTTATTGGTAACTATCGTCGTTACTCCTCCACTGGCTTTGTTCGATGTGATCAGTTTTAGGGCCTCCATCGTGGTATTGGGCGAGTTGCCCTCTACTGGCGTTCGACTGGGACAGGACTGCTTCCGACGGCCACTCTGGCCACTGTTGCGGTTCGATTCGGTTTGCTGGACGATGGAATAGAATTTATTAGTGCAATTTACAGATATTCCCAAGGGTTAACCCTTTCTTTCCCACAAGGTTTTTTGACATTTAAAAATAGATTAAATGGTTTCTGAAAAAATCACCAGAACAAAAGATGTATAGTTTTACTCCAAAATATCGTTAGTAATGAAAAATTTGATTTTTTGGGTGGATCACCTGTGATCCATTGGGAAGATGGATGCACTGAATTCACATATATAAATTTTGTTTTTTATTTGTATATTGTTTTTTTTTAAACTATATATTTATAAATCGTCTATTACATCTTTAATTCATCTCGAGATTCTTATCTAGCCCTTCTGTAAAACTTAATGAAACTTGTCGGACTTCTTGCAGTTATCATAAGTAGTTATTCGGACATGATTCGCTTCAAATCTATGGATTCTCTCCTCGTACCATATAAACCCTCCTGGATTCATCTACGACTTTTTGCCGGCGCTAAATAGATTACATTATATGAAATAAATGACATTTTTACATGAAACCCTATTAATAATGGAAAATATCTTGAATGTAAACAAACATGCTAACAACGAACAGGTAAGATCAAGAAGGTTAAAAATATCGTTATGTTCCCAATGGATCACTGATGATCCACATGTTTGTTCATAAAATTAGTGTTTTATCGTCAACTTGTTTGTGAAACGGTATTTTATTGTGCTAATATACATACTGTAGGGCATGCTAGTATTTTTTTCCGTTGAAAATAATGTTCATGTTTCGGAATATTGAATATTTAAATATTGTTTGAATTAAAATATAAAAAATACCGACTTTCGCCTAATCATTTAGCTCCAGAACAAAAACGAGCAGAGAAATTTTGACCAAACTTGGCATAATAGTTCATTAAACATATACAAACATCTGACGAAAAAATGGGAATGATCTAACTTATCTAGTATTTGTATGAACAGTGCAAAGTAGTGGATCACCTGTGCTACCATGGGAAAGAAAGGGTTAACCTATTTGGACATATTTGTGCAGTCAACACCTTCGTAACAAACCGTAGAGATAATAGGTACTGCTCAACGACACCAACGCAATGATTGGTTCGACAAGGAGTGCCAATAACGAACGAGAAGAATGTCACCAGAAGGCGAATGCTAGTGTTCGGTACCCGACTCAACAGAGCGGTACAGGGTGGCAAAGAGCAGATAAGAAACGAATCTTCTGCACAAAGAAATGACATCACGAAGACAGTGTGATTTCTGAAGCCCAGGAAAGCATAGGTCAGAACAATATGCGAAAGTTTTTTGAAACTGTAAATAGCAGAGATGGAAAAACTCTCATCGTGAATCACCTCGCGAGTGTAAAAGCAACAAACGGTTTACTCACGGTGCCGAGAGTAAGCCGTGTGTGAGTTTATTCGCACCCGCTTGCTTCACGAGTATGAAGCAAAACAAAAACAAAAGCACTCATGAATTTTTATTCGCGAAGAACAAGTGGAGATGCGGGAATTGCATTTTAGTGCGATTTTAATAGCAAAACAAGTAATTATCCATCAGATAGTAGTGTTTTGTGCTTTATTGTTCCTGAAAAGTTAATCTGTCGGCCGTGTAAATTCGTTTTTTCACAAAATTGAAAAATGTTCAGAGCTGCTTCGCGAATCAATCACGAGTGCGACCAGCTTCGTTAGCTCGCGAGTGAAGAAAGTGCGAATATATTCTGGCTTCTGTTGTTCACGAGTAGGATAGCTTTGCGTTTGTGTCTACTCAGCTGCATTCCTCACTGTTTTCCATCACTGGTAAATAGTACGCAGTACAAGATAACAGACAATTGTGGCAGTCAGGTGAAAGAGCACTTCGAAGATTTGTTGAATGGTAACAATGGGCTCATTCTGCGAATGGAGTGACATGATGCAGCTCGCCTCGAATATTGAGGTAAGAAATCACGACTCGAATGAGGTGACTCCCCATTTGATTTACACGGCGAATCACTTCATTCGAGCCGAGATTTCTTACCTCAATATTCGACTCCAACTTGTGTCACGTTGCTTCATTCGCAGATAGGGTTACCATCCGTCCTGATTTAGCAGGACATGTCCTGATTTTGGGCTCATTTCGGCTAAAATTGTTTAACAAATCCAATGAGTTTTACGCATTTTTGGGAAAATACATGAAATGTACTGATTTTCTATGCTATGCAGGTGGTAGTCCTATTCGCAGAATAATCCCAAGTGAAGGTGTAGCCAGGTATGCTGAAGAGTTTAGGTATTTTGGATCCATATGGAATCCAGGTGTTCAAAATGCATCATCACATTGAAGGTGTCCTTATTGAGAGCACTCAAATAATTTAAAAACCTACCTTAATGAGCGACACTCCAGGTGTAAGCTGGATGGACGGTGAAAATTGAAGGCCTAGGGTTCGAGCATTGATCATCTTTCGGAGAAGCTGCGTGGCTTCGTTACCGGCACCGTTAACAATGAGATCTGAAAACAAAAACAGCAAAATTAGTAACCCGTAGAAAACCAGAAACGCACTAGAGTCCTACTCGTATTCTGCGCCAGCGCCTGCCACAGCTGGGTAGTAGCCGGGTCGGCGCCCTCCACAAGCGCTCCAAACTGCTGACTCAAATGAATCTGGGCCTGCTGCAGGTGCTGTTGCTCTTCCAGAGAGTTCAGGCTGTCCGGCGTTTCCCGTCCGATGTGGTGGTCCATCTGGTGCTGCTGCTGATGGTGATGATGGTGGTGATTGTTATTATTGTTGTTGTTGTTGGATCGTTTGAGCTCGTCCGTTGTACACTCGGAGCCGGCGTCCTGCGAGGAGATGTCCATCTGTAGCCGGCCGGAGTCGCTGCTGTCGGCCGAATCGCTGTGCTGACTCGCTCCGTCGTCCACGGCCATGTCGTCCATGTGTTCCCGTTTGATGACGTTCTTTTTGACCAGCGTGGTGGCCGGCAGGGTCGGCGAAAGGATGTTCGGCTCGACCTTGACGCGTTTCATGGTAAGATCCATCTCTTCGCTGCTGGGTGATCGCTTGAGGCTGTTCAGGAGATACTCGTGAGGCTGTGAAGGAGAGTGGAGAGGGTTGGAGAGAGAAAACTTAGCTTCACAAAAAAAAATCGATATTTCATGAAATTACAGCTATACGCAACCCGAGTAAAGGAAAAATTAAATATTGTTGCGCTTCGGGTTTGTTATTGAACACAATTTTAACAGATATTGAGGTGGCGCGAATGGAAAGCTCGTTCTTACTACGATTGTTGCTTTCCGTAGTCCATTACAGTTGATCTCTAGGCGGTTTGGGTGTCGGAACGTACCAATTCAGAACTTCCGGAAGTAGCGGCTGCAAGAGGAGCTGCTGCGGGTGCGAGTATAAGCGCAATATCGGATTGTTTTGCATTTACAGTGTACATCGCTCTGACATGTGAACACTTTTTAATTCGACAAGTGTCGAATAAGCGGGGTAAGGGTACTGGAAAAGTCCAGTAAAATTTAAGTGAAAATTTGCGTTACGAAACTATATGAAATTTAAATAATTTTTCAGTATGATTATACTAGTTTTTACTATTTTTATTTCTGTTTTGTCTCTTCTCGAAAGGGATTCAAAAACTTGGTTCGCCTTCGCACCATCGGAGACCCGCAAATAGTACCCTTATAAGAGAAGAAACACCTGAATTTACAGAACATATTGCCTTCATCACATTCATGCATGGTTCGCTAGTAATGGTTGACAACTACATGCTTCTTTTTCGCATACATTCGACTGCAGTAAAATCCACTTGAAAACCATATACAATTTACAATACAATTACAGTGCAAAATTTTAAATTGCTTTTTTTGTAGTTTCACTAAATTTTCAAGCGGGTTTCACTTAGGGTATTTTAACCAATAGTGGACCCCTTAGTAACTGAAATTTGCTCTGATCGTAAAAACATTATGATATCCTAATTGAATTATCTTTACCAATGGTTGCACAACAAGTTCTATATCTTTCCTACACATTACACACAAAAACCGAGCGAAAACACCTTATATTTCTCAAAAAATAATCATTTCAAATCTCGATCAAATTATCCTATAGTGGACCCCACGGGGTCCACTATAGGATTGTTGGGGTCCACTATTGGGTAGATCGTATTATCTTACCATGTTAAATCGGTGACAATAGTGGACCCCCTTAAATTTAACCAATAGTGGACCCCCTCGAGTTGTTTACATTTACAAATTTGCTAAAATAATCAAATTATCGCATTCTAGCCTAGTTTTATCACATGAAACTGCTGTCTAGGAACATGAGCCATGGTCTCCCGGTGGAAGTTTACCAGTAGAAGCAGATTCGAGCGGGAAATTTGAGAATAATTGCTAGGGGTCCACTATAGGTTAAGGGTCCACTATTGGATAAAATACCCTAATTCATGTAAGCTCACTGGAAAAATTATTTTCGAACGATTACTTGACAGTGAAATGAAAATGTTGTTTCCTCTCAGTGCAATTTCGAGACTCCTCCAAGATTCTTCTTGGATATTCCCTAGGATTTCTTAAACGATATTTTTGGGAATCCACCAGAAAGGTTTTCAAGGGTTCTCCAAGGATCACTCCTTTCACTCCTCCAGGGGTTTCTCGCTATTCACCCAGAGATCTCTTTCAAATCACTAAGATATTATTACTTCAGGAATTACTCCAAGAACTATTTCCTAAATTTCCCGAATAGGCTCCTAAAGGCCTGCATAAATCGATCAAGCATTTATTAATACGACATATTTACTTATTTTTTGAGTATTCACATCCGGGATAGCCCATTAGGCTGACACAAATTTCGATTTTCTCTTATGTCACCGCCCCCTCGGAAAATTTTGGTTGGAATTCAACATTTTGAGGGGGGACACAAATAAACTTTACAAGAAATTTAAAAATTTAAGGGTAAAATTTGAGTCACTCAAAAAATTCCTTAACAAATCCGATGAGTTTAATGATTTCGCCTAATTGTTTGGGTATTTTTTCATCAAAAGCATTTATTATTTATCATCCCCCCCTTGACGAGTCAACGAGCACTGTGACAAAAGAAGAAAATGAGATTTGTTCCGGCCTTATTATTTTTTTAATTTTTAATATTTTTTACAACACTTCTTGTTTAGCACTCAATTTAAGGTTAACTCTGTTTACCGTGTTTGTCAAACAGGAACATTTGTTTAAGTTCGGAACCCGCCGTTCCACGTTCGTTATGTCAAGGTTGACCCCGAATGTCAAACAAGAACTGTTTATCATAATTTTATTTTTGAGTTTATTAACTATTCTGTTATTGTATAAGTTCGGAAAAAAATACTATTTAGATCAGAATAGCATGCTTTTTCGTGTTATACAACAAAACCAGGAAAATATTTTTCATTTTAGGACCCTATTCTAAGGAAACTCTTTTCAGTTTTCTTGCTGCTTATCCCTGTGATTCCATCAGGCATACCTTCAGATGTTCTTCCTTCATGATTTTTTGTCGGATTTGTTCAGGACTCTCTCCCGGCTGTCCTTCATGGGTATCTCAGTGATGCCTTTCGATTTTTTTTAGAGAATCTGGGGTTCTCTCCACACATGTTTTCGGATTATCTACGGAGATTATCTACGGATTCCATCAAACATTTCTTCATGATTTTCGTAACTGTGGAAATGTCCATAAAAACTTAAGATGGGATATCCCATTAGGGTTGTGATGTCATGGAAAAGAAGTGAAAGTATCAGCAATCTAATTCTGTCGATATGGACAGTTGATCTCCACCATACTTTACAAAATCTCAGAGGGTGAGAAAATTGGGTCAAAAACGTGATAAAATCGCTGGTAGACAAAATCGAGCCTTGCTAAAATCGGGCCAAACTGTAGCAGGATATGGCGATCCACTTGCAGGTTTTTTTTTTCATAAAATAAAGATACTCTCTTATTTGATTTGGTGAAGTACCCTCGAAAACTTAGAAAACATCGGCAAATGCTTTGGACTCTATTTGCAATTGAAAAAATCAAGACTAAGCAGAAATGATTTCGAAAATATCAGAATTGAACTGAATGAAGTTTCATGAAGTTTTATGCATCCCAAGTAACATTGTTAAGACAAATTTACTGGTTCTAAGACCAAAGAAAAAAACGGAGTCCTCTACAATACTTATGGACCATCAAAATGTTACTTGGGATTCAAGTCTGAGCCTGATAGTATACTTTCAAGAACTCATCTAAAAATCTTGTAAATTAACCATTAGTACAAAGATCACATCAATCAATGGACTCGCAGAACCATTGACCAATTAAAATGCCTGTGTGCTGTGTGGTAGTCATTTGTGTTCAAATTCTCCGTGTTAAGAATTTGTAGGAACTTTGTAAACATCTTTTGTTCTCCCTATATGGATAGGCTTGCAGTAGGTTTCGTGTGATTAAATTTGGAAAACTCAATCAGTTGCAAGTATCTAATATTATATTACAGTATTCTTCCCATTTATCACGCCCCTTTTCAAAAATTCTTTTAAATATTCTACAAAATCTATACGCATTTTCAATATTTTCAACGTTACAAAACGTTCCTTCAACTTTCATCTTGAAGAAGAGGGGAAGCACTTTCTCTCAAATGTAACAGCAAATTAATGAAAAATAAAGGTCTGACGCGCGGAGGGCGTGATAAAATTGGAACATTACTGTAGTACTGCATAAATGCTAAAAAAACTTTCGCTATGGACGAATTTCGCCCCAAATCGTATTCGGAGTTGGCAGCACCCTCTCAGATTACAATGAAACACCAAGACTAGATAAGCCACTTTGCATACTTAGTTTCTTCAAAATTTATCTGGACTGACTTTTGAAAAGGGCTAAACTTTTTTTATGGATTTTTTAAAAATGTTTTTAATCAAAAAATGACTACTCCTACAAAAAAGTGTTGTATGGGTGATTATCACAAAATAAGTCAAATTTTAAGAAAAAAATACTGAAAAAAATCCAAAATGAGCCCTACACTGAAAAAAATCATTTCTAAAAATTCAAAGTTGATTTAAAAAAAACACCATTTTTGATTTTGATGAAATTTTGTCTCAAGACAGGTAATTATGTTCCCTACCAACCGTCCATACATCACAAGATGGGCACTTTTAAGGAAAAAAGTTTTTCTAACAAAAACTTTTTCATGTCCAAATTATTATTTTTTCAGTGTCTTTTTTTAAAAACAAACTAAACCAGTGAAGGTTATCTAGTAATCTCAAAATGCAATGAAACTTATTGTGTCATATGCGACAATGCAATGCACCCATATTCACGCAGCAGCACTCTAGAAGTACGAAACAATATACAATTAGAAGTATTCAAAAAATGTCCTTCATTGAAAATATGTTCAGCAACTTTAGATTTAAAATGATGAATGAGTCCCTTGTCTGTGTCTTTGTGTGCTTTTGATATTTCCTTTATGTGTTCTTTGAATCGTGTGTTGAGTGTGCGTTTTGTTTGTCCTATGTATATTTTGTCACAGTGATTACATGTTACTTTGTAAACACCAGATTTTGTTAAGTTGTCCAACGGGTCTTTCGTAGATCCTAAGAGAGTTTGAAGTTGGTTAGCTTTGCTTGTGAAAACTAATTCAAAACCAAACTTTCTGAGAATTGGTCGGAGTTTTTTGGTGTCATTGTTGTAGTTCACAGTTATCCGTTTAAGTGTAGTCAAAGAACGTCTGTATTGTTGTTGTGTCTTTTTGTTGATGATCTATTGTATTGTTTGTTTTGTGTAACCGTTCAACTGTGCTGTTTCGAAAATGTAATTAAGTTCTTTCGTTTTTCCTGTTTCACTAAGTGGAAGTGTCTGCATTCGGTGTATCATGTGATTGAAGGATGCAATTTTGTGTTGATGTGAGTGATTTGATGAATTTGGAATAGTGCGTTGAGTGTGTGTCGGTTTTCTGTAAATTTCGAAGGAAAGTGTTGATTCTTGTTTTACGATGAGTATGTCCAAAAATGGTAGTTGGTTGTTCTGTTCAATTTCACAAGTGAATTCGATGTTTTTGTGTGCATTATTGATATTGTTCAAGATTTCAGGTAAAAGATGTTTCTTAACAATGCTAAACACGTCGTCAACGTATCTCCACCAGACTTCAGGAAGCTGTTTGTTGTTTTCTAAGCGTTTTTCCAAATTTGCCATAAAAATTTCACTTAAAAATGGAGAAAGTGGATTGCCCATGGGGGCACCATTAAGTTGTTTGTAGGTTTCATTTCTGAACGAAAAATAATTTTCTTCCATACAAAGTTTGGTTAATTTGATGTATGTACGAACTTTCTTAATCCAATCTGAATCTGAATCTTCATATTCGTTCAGAAGCCAATCTTCTAGTAGGTTAATGGCCTCTTTAACTGGAATGCTTGGAAATAGTGATTTAACGTCGAATGAAACTAAAATTTCATCGTCGTTAACGGATAAATTCTGTACTAGTTCTGTGAATTGTTCGGAATTCTTGACAGATCTACTGTGAAATTTTTTAGGCATGTTTTGGAATTCTTGTACTAAATATTTGGCAATTTTGTGTGTAGGTGAACCAATGGCTGAAACAATCTCACGCATTTCATTTCCAGGTTTATGAACTTTGGGAAGTCCTTTTATTCTTGGCAATGAAGGGTTAGATTCTTTCAGGCTTTTAATGACGCTTCCTAAAACTGGTGTAGACTCTTTGAGAGTTTTGTCAACACGTCTTACTAATCCTGGAAGAGGATCAGTACGTTGTTTTCGGTAAGGTCCATTTTGAATCTTGTTATTCATTATTTCATCATAGTCCTCTTTGTTCATGATTACTGTTTTGTTTCCTTTGTCAGCTTTCAGATAGAAAACTGGTTTCTGGTTAAGTTCTTTGATTATTCGTTGTTCTTTCAGGTGTTCTTTGTTCAATTTGTTTTGTTGTGTGTTTTGAATAGTGTTAGCTGTTTGTGTTCTGATTTCTTGAATCTGTGGTGTCTGTAAATGGTTCGTGTTGATAGCTGTTTCAATGTCGATTATGGTTTGTGTTGAATCTGGTTTAGAGTGTACTGCGTAGTTAAGACCTTTGTTGAGAAGGGTCAACTGTTCTTCCGTAAACTGTTCGGAAGAGCGATTGACCACTAACCCAGTTAGTTCTTGTGTTGTGTTTTGTGGTTGTGTAGAAGAACATGTAAACTTCGGATTTTGTATCTTTAATGCTTTAAGTTTTTTATCTAGTAATTTCCTTTTTCTTTCTGATTCACAAAATTCTGCAACTTTTACTTTTGTTAGAAAATTAGGGAAAGATTCAGGATAATCTTTCGCTAACTTTAAATGGAGAGAATAACATTCCAAAGTTTTCATGTTGATCTTGCTGTGTAGTTTTTTGATGCTTTCTTTGATGAGTGTTTGTTCAAGTGTCTTTACTATGTTGGGGTTTGTGGCTGTTTTGACTTTTACCTTGTGACTTACGGGAGTAAGCCTGTACTTTATACACTTCTTGAGAAACGCGATATCCTTGTGTAATCCTGCGATGATCTTCTTCAACTCGATGAACTTATTCGGCTCTGACTTTGGCTTGGTTGCCATCTTCACTTTACTATTACTTTAGAGCTTTTAGTAGAACTTGTTACTTCAGACTCTAGTTTAATTTAAAAATACTTCACTAATACTTCACTTTTGCAAAAGTCAGTCGAGAAAAAAAATTAGAAAAATGAGTATGCAAAGTGGCTTATCTGGGCAAGGTCTACACACCAAGAAAGTTTCGTTGTAATCTGAGAGGGTGCTGCCAACATTTGTTCGAGTTGGCGCGAAATCCGTCTATGGAGTTGTCACTTTCCATCTTACACCCGATAATTTCGAAGCACATTGCATGACCTACAGTCGACAAAGTTCTAAAATATTTGCAAAAATTTCGTTTTATTTTAGAATTACGGACTCCATTATCCGGAGTCAGGTTCCGAAGCTTACCAAACATATAGCGCGTTTTGTTCACCAGTGTGCTGTCACACAAGTTTTCACGAATGCAAAAACGTAAATTAAAGTTCGCGATTGCATCAAATCAACTCAGTGTCTTAAGGACAAGGTATTTGGAGTACATTGCTCAAAATTTTCAGAGCACCGTTTTTTAGAACCATTGAACGAATTTGGATTAAAATGCATCACGCTGTTGACAACCACTGAACAATTAGCGTGATGCATTTTCATCCAAATCCGTTCAACGGTTCTAAAAAACGGTGCTCTATAAATTTTGAGCTATGTACTCCAAATATCTTGTCCTTAAGAGTACTTATTCAGTATAAGATCGAAGAAATGGTGCACCGTAGACATCAACTAGGTTTGATGCAATCGCGCACTTTTATTTACATTTTCGCACCTGTTAAACTCACGATTAAAAACTCTTCTTCGAGTTTCGTCTTATTAGAATTAGTTTTATTAATTAAAAAAATTAATAAAATACTGTTCCACACATTTTATAGAGACCCATAGTTTAACCCTTTATAAGGCCGAGAGAATCAGGCACGGAATCCACTCGTTCTACATTGGAATATAAAGTATATGTGGTGTAATGAACAAAAACGTTTTTATTTACAAAAAAATCGATCATCGATTTTGTATGAAAAAATTGGTCTAAATTTCAACTTTTTGTCAACAAAGTTTAAAATGTTGTTATTTTGTGATGCGTTTATCAATCCCCGAGCAGAAGAGAATATCAACAGCATATTATAATATGTTATTTTGGCATAATAACTGCATAATGGAATCAGTAATTTTTATGTTATTAACATATCTTATTATGTTATTAACTTGTCTGTCATAAGCGGCAAAATAACAAAAATCATAACAGAAAAATGTTCCTGCAAGACCAATTTGATAACATGTTTTGTTAGATTCAATGACAACCTAATAACAATGAATTATGCAGTGAATTTGAATACTTGTTATTGTTTTGTTATAGTTCATCACATATTTGTACATTTTCAATAAATAGAATAATCACAAAACTTGGTCTACAACAAAGTATATTATTGAAATGTTATTTAGTGGATGAATCTCAATAACATGAACATAACAAAATAAGATTTTCCATCAAAATATGTTATAAAAAAGTAATAATTTGATAAATTATTAATAACAAATCATGATATAAAAACAGGCTTTGTGATTCTGTTGTTATGAAATTGATATTCTCCTCTGCTCGGGTCATGCTGATTTTTTGACAGGTTATTGCCCTAATATTCATGAGTTACTTGTGTGGATTTGAACTCGATTGGTCAATTATTTTGGACGATATGGCAATTTTAGTACATGCCCATTTATTAAAGTACATTTTTTCAAAAGGCCGAGTTTCTAAAAGTAATGAAGCAATCAAGTTGAAATTTTGTCCACAAGTAAAAGGAACATAGGCCTTTCATTCCCCATCATTCGATTTTCATTTCGCTCACCACAACAGAAGTTCGAGCTTATAAACCTTTATGCACTCAAAAATAACGGTTTTTGGAGAGACATTTTGTTCTAAAAAAGCCCATTCATATTTGTTATGGCTAAAAAAAAAATCATGAGTGCTCACAAAGGCCTAATGTGTCCATCAGTTAAAACAGAAGTTGTAAAAATTTTCTAAACGAACAGAAAAAAATATGTGTATAAGGTGGCAATATAGTTGCCACTGCCTTATAAAGGGTTAAGAACGCTGCATTTTATAGAGAAGGCTGTTGAAATTTTGTGTGTGGGTATTTTTGGGGGCGGGGAAGGTTCTTAGCTTGGTGTGAGACCTCTCCGGTCTCTATAACGGGGGGCTCCCTTACAGATGACTTTGCGGGGGACTTCGCTATAGAGCTCTATGTCCAAAAATACAGTAGGCAGGCAGTACGACGTTTGCCGGGACAGAGTCTATATAAATAAAAAATGGAATGGTGTTCATATGTCACGAATAGGCTCGGGAACGGGCCAACGGATCTACACCATTCCTTCAGTGTTTCATTCGTGCAGGGCTCCGACGTGTTCGTACGAAAAAATAATTGGGAAAATCGACCGGGAACGAGAAAGTTTTAAATTCCATTTTTCGGGACATTTTTCTACAGAGCTGCATGCCAAAACACACAGAAGGCAGGCAGAACGACGTTTGCTGGGACAGCTAGTATTGTATAGATTTCGTTGAAAATGAAAGCAAGGGTACTATTCAGAACTCTTTTATTCTTTCAGTAATTTCTAGATAGGGATGATTTCTTAGATCAATTAATTCACGCACTGTAAGTCCTGAGTGTTTTTTAAATTTATTCTAAATCTTATTTTGTTTTTTTGACATTATCTCCGAAAA
Source organism: Aedes albopictus (assembly GCF_035046485.1). Lineage (NCBI taxonomy): Eukaryota > Metazoa > Arthropoda > Insecta > Diptera > Culicidae > Aedes > Aedes albopictus. Next base: position 32,762,403 of record NC_085137.1, read on the forward strand.
TTTTAGATAAACTTGTATTAGAAACAATCTTTTACAAGTCTTGGAATTTACAAAAAAATAAAGATCTTGCATTGCAGTTAAACAATTTTCTATCTTTTTCCATAAATAGAAAACTGGTACAATTTCCTAAAACTTAGCAAAATAAAAAAAATAGATGTGTATTTTTTTCAGTAAAAAATATAAAAACTATTTCTCAGTGAACATTAGAAACATAGTAAAAAAATTAGCCCAATTGGAGCATTCGTTACAGAAAACGATATTTATGAAAATAGTTTTTAAACCGTCGGCTTTGTATAGAAAGGAGAAAAAAATTCTTCTCTATCGTAATTTATTTTTTTCGCGTTTTGGAATTCAGAGCATGATTCTACACTAAAAATAATCACCAGCATGCCGAGTTCAGCATTACTGTAAAATAATGTAATTGTGTTTAATCACGAAGGCCATCTTTATGTAGAAAACATGGTTTCATGTCGCTAAGAGCTTTTCTAAAAAAATCCCGAAGCGATTCTTAAACTACATACTTGATGTAACTATACTTGGTTTTCCTTTTATTTTAGAAGTTTTAGAAGCTAGCCAAAATTGCTTGAACCCATGGAAAAATCTTAACGAGTATTTGTATGTATGTTTGAATAAAAAGCAAAAAAAAACATAGATATTCTTGTAGATATAAATATAAGAGTGCGAGAAACAAAAAACCCTAGTAGTTTTTTTTTTCATTTGAAGAGGAATCTTCAAAGAAGTTTCTTGCCAAATTCACAAATAAATCATGGAAAGTTTTATCTTTTGTTGAATTCTAAAATTCTCATTTTCTCTAGGGAGCTCTGGAAAATCCTCAACGAATTGTGGAGGTATTCCTTAAGGAAGTGGTGGTATAATTTTGGAATTGGCGAAGGTTATTCACAGAAATTTGCACAACTTCACTTGAATGAGTCGATCCGCCTGAAATTGACATTTTTTTATAGAATTCAACTAGGGATCTTTTCCAGATCGGTCAATTTTGTCAAAACCCAGCAAAGGATTTGCTTAATAATTTCAACAAATATTATTGGAAATAAACTACTGCAGGTTACCCAACGTAATTTTTCGGAATAAATTCCTTTCTTTATTTACATCGTAAGTAGGGGTTTTATTCGAATTTTTATGTTTTATGACCAAATTTATCTTGTACCGACTTTTCGAACCCTCTAAGCAGAATACCCTCTTCGAATGAGTGTAATCAGTTTCGTCCCTTACATAGGGCGGAATTAAAAGGTACGAAACTGATTACACTCATTCGAAAACCAAATTTATGTTTTTTTTTTTGAAAACGCCACCTTGCATCCTAGCAACCGATAATTTCAAAACTATAGTAAACAGAATATTTTTTTAAAATACTCTTCAATATGGAAAGTTCTTCCGAAATTTTATAAAAATTAAATTGCTTGCGCTGTACCAATTTTTATTCTTCTAGCATGGACTTAAATATGAATATAATACCTTTTTATTTACTGAACAGTTTTTGTGTCAACTTAATATGAGCCGTGTTATCTCCATATATGAAGAAATAAACTTTGTTAAAAATAGAACAGCAATCGATTTCAAACCAAAAGCTTTGCATAGGAAGTCGAAAAATATTACGATCTACTGTATTTTTTTCTTTCACGTTTTCAACTTTTGGGTTTGATTCTACACTAAAAATGATCATTAGCTTACCGAGTTAAAAAATGCTGTAAACTAGTGTAATACTTGAAAAACTTCCTTGGATGAATTCCTGAAAGGATTTCTTGTAAATTTACAATTTCTGGGGAGACCTCTTGGTAAACATCTTTTGTGATCTGTGTTAGTCCGATCTGCGAAATTTGAACCAGCTGCTGTTATCTTAAAAATTCATCTTGAACACACAAAATCTTCTACCATTAGAATAGTCTGTAAATATCACAGTTTCTAAAGTACATTTTTTGAGCTAAAATGTTCTAATGTGCTCTTATAAAAAAACTAATTTTTTAATGTCCCTCTAATACACGATATCTTTGAATAAAATTAAAAAAAAAATAGTCATAAGGCGATTATTCCGAAAAACAATGAGAAAATTTCCTCCTCGTGCTTTGTCCTAATTTAAAAAAAATATAAGAGCTTTAGTAATGACAGTTGCATACGAAAACAATTTTTCATTTTTGGATAATTTATATAAAGTTTGAAAGAAATACAAAATATTTAATATCATAGATTCAGTTCTCTTTTGTTTTGTAGCTTTTTGCGGTTCTAGCATGAATCAAAAAAGTAGAATTATTCTTCTATTACTCACCTTTATCACAGAAGACTTAATACTTTGTAGTTGCGGTTGATTGTTGTTGTTATTGATAGTTTGCTGATACTGTTGCGATTGCTGTTGTTTCTGCTGCTGTTCGGCAATCAAACTGGGTGACTGTGGGTTCGAACTGGGTGGCGAGATTATCACTTTTTTACTAATGTCCATTAATACCGCTGCGGTTTCGAGATGTTCCTGCTGCAGCTGGGTCAGATTCTTGACCTGTATCAGCTGCTGCTGCTGGTGGTGGTGGTGTAGCTGCTGTTGCTGTTTTGGTAGTTGCTGAATTTGTTGCTGTTGAGGCACCTGCTGCTGGGGATGGTGCAGGTGTATCGTTTGATGAATTATCGACGGATGCTGCTGCTGCTGTTGCTGATTGGAGGACGAAGTGATTTTCATACTCTCAATCGGGATCACAGATACGGAATTCGCTTCCAGGTTTTGTAGATGCGTTTTACTAAGTACTGAGGTAACTGACTTTGCTGTATGATTGTTGTTGTTGCGTAACGCTTGGAGGGCGGCTATCGCATCCTGTTCGGCTGACGCTTTCGCAGCTAACGAGGCAGGTGAGGAGGCGATCAGGTGTTCCAGCTTCTCGGACGACTGCGAGAGGATTTCCTGCGGGTGGGAAAAGAAAAGGAGAAAGAAAGAAGTTTCCAAATTAGATTTCGGTTTGTTGATAGCTGCAAGATGTTTCGTAAAAAGCTGAGAAAGAACAAGTTTGTAAAGTTCACACCAGAGAGAGGGGATGATAATTCTTCAATCGAGTTATATCCTCTCCACATTATACCTAATGACTAAGCTAATTTCCTTTCCGAGCAAACGGACGGACGGTCCGACTTATCCGTATCATTGAGTTTAGAAATACGACGTCTCCTTTCATCAATCTCGTCAAAAATTCATTCGTATGGGGTTCTTTTTTATCTCCGTTTCCAGAAATGGTTTTTATCATTCAACTTTTCCCATTGGTGGTGTCCTGATCAGGAAGATGTATCAAGATAGTTACACAAATTTATTAATTTTGTTGCTCTGTTATGTAATAACCTGCATGGTTCGTGGTAACAGCATACAAGCCATTGGTTGCCACAAACTAGGTCTTGTTACCGACCGCATGGACGTATTAACAAAAAAAAAAAAAAAAAACTCAGCCTGCTTCAAATACGTGTATTCAATCGGGATCTCAGGCGCTGCAAGCTGCACAGTGTGCAGTGCACACTTGGCCACCAAAAGTATTTACTTCGTTATATCATAAACTCTGGTAGTTGAAATTTATTGATGGATAGATTGATGGATACACAATTCGATTTGTTCTGTATGCGCACCGCCCATGCAAACAAAACTGGTAAATTGGTGAGCTCGTTCCATGCTATTACATCCGTAATAAGTAACAGTTTTGTTATATCTTCCTAGTCGAGTCCCAACTTGACAAACGAACAGATCGACGAGTGGATAGATGGATCGTTGGATGGATGGATGGGCCTCACGGAGCACAACGATTCCTCATCCAATCGAAGCAAAACCCGAACCGGAGCAGCGAGGAAATGAAATAAACATTCAGTTTTGGTATCCGTCAGAACAGAAAGAGCCACGCCAAGAAGGAGAAGACCTCCGAAATCAGATTCTGAATTGCTCTCCATAACACACTCCTAAATCCATTCAACCATCTCACAATCATCATCATCATCATTATGGACGGACGGACGATGCTCGTCTGGTCGTCGTCGTCGTCGCAGTATAGAACGGAAAAAAGGATGAGGCAGAAAAGACAAGAGCAATGAAATAATCGAGTGCCATTCGTCTTTTAACCAGCTCACCCACACGCGCAGCTCCACACACAATGTGCCTCCCGGTATGTATGAGGCTGGGTGCGAACTCTGGAACAGAGAAGCTGACAAAAAAGCTGTCGAAAAATCGGCTCTGTCTCGACGGGGAACGGAGGGAAGTCGGTACATAATCGGTAATCGTTGAGGCGGATAATTCAATACCTCACCTTCCCCCCGTTGTTGGTTCATCGCCGTTGTCGTATCACTATTTCGAAGCCTACGACGTTTCCCAGCCCGAGCTCGAGTTAATCTGCATACCAACCCAGAATGAAAAAAAAGAGACATCCTGTTCTGCTGTCGGTTTTCGACAACACTATTCTGCTTTAGCTTTGCTTGTGTGGATGATTCCGAACCGGAACAGATTGAACATTGGACGGGATCGATTGGATTGGAGGAACGTTCTGCTGTGTGGTTCCTGCTTTCCCGGATGGAAGCAGATGTAAACTGGGTTAGAAGGGAATGTTAATGGGGTTTTCTGTCTTTATAACATAGGATTATTTCGATGATATTCTGTCTCATGGTTTGGTTTATGGATTTAGATTTACAGAAACAATACTTGGTGATGTTTTTCACTATGTGGCTAAGTGAGATGAGTTTATTTAGTTTTTTTAACAGCACTAGTTTTATCGCTGTTTAATTGTATGTCAAATTTACTTACTTTGATGACATTTTTCTAAGCAATATATAGCTTAGCTACAAATCTACAAAGTGTCAAGATTTGTCCAAAATTTCAATCAGAAAATCAGTCCGTAATTTTCATGTAATACTATGCCATAAACGTCTACCGCATTGTTTTAGTTGTCAATCAGTTGCTCTGTTATTACAAGGGCAGCTGCATTTACATAGAGAACCAACAGATGATGCTTGGGATTAGCCTCATCCTCAGTGTGCGAGTCTGTGTGGCGTCTCAATACTTCCTAATAAGGAATATCAGTGCCGACCGCGTCCGAATGCAGGTTAATTGAGGAAAGGAAAGAAAGTTATGACGTGAAACTCGTTAGGCCAGTAGTTGAGTTCAAGAATAGTGTAACACATCCGATTAACTTTGCCTGGCGTAAGGTGGGTTACCTTACTATGAATCTACTATGAATCCTTTAGGAATACCAGCCATTCTATATTGAATGCATCCAGGAATTCCAACGGCACATATCTGCAGTTTTCCTTCTCAAAGACAACTTTCCAGCCGTTTCCCAGATAAGTTCATTAAAGAATTTTTTGTAATTGCGTTGCATATTCCCCTACTTTTCACTCGCGGCAAGGGCAATATAACGGCCTACTTTTCTTCACTAAAACAAAAGTGCCGAAAAGTACTACTTTTCGGCACTCTTAAGAGTGCAGAAAAGTAATACTTTTCGGCACTTTTGCCAGCGCACACTTTTTCCCAACTACCACCACTTCCGTTGATGCAGCTGCTGCTTCTATATTCACTGAGCAGCTCGAGTCCGAATCAGGATGATTTAGATTCTGATTCGGACGGCAGATCAGGTGTAGAGGCTGTAACTAGAACTGCTTTCGCTCTTGCCTATGCTGCTGCATGACGACGACGCCCAGCCTACCATAGCCTACCTGATCGAACAAAAATACAACGCAGGCGTGCTTGGAGGCGCGCACGTGGTTTCTCTTGTTCTTTGTGTTACAAGAAGAGATTAAACTTACCGTTTTTTTTCTGCAATTACAAAAAACTTTGTATGCAACTCGTTGCAAAACTCGATTTTTTCAGCACTCGTCGTATTTATCCAACTCGGCAAGCCTCGTTGGATAAATGTACGACTCGTGCTGAAAAAATCATCATTTTGCAACTTGTTGCATAAATAACTATTGCTTGATTTATCTAGGGTTTTATCTAATTCTCGTCTATTTAGGCCTAACGCCTAACGGTCAATTTGGTATCAATTACAAATTTATAAATAAGCCTTCACAACATATAAAAAATATTGAAAAAGAACCACAAATACCTTAAAAAAGGAATAATTCTCCCTCGAATTCAGTTTCCGACTAGTCCATGTCTATTTCGGTCATAACCTGAATCCAATTCCCAGCACATCGTCTACGTGACACTATGTTACATAGGATGGTCAAAATTTATGATCTTACCGTAGGTGTTTATTCGAAATGTCGGTCATATTCTTCGCAATCCAAATCAAGTCCTGTGTTCAAAGTACGACTGAGCAGAAGAAAACTTTTAAATTGAGATGGATGAAGCTTCAGAATAACAACCATAACATATTTCAATTAATTTTTTGCCCACCAAATCATAATACGCCATCACGAAGCAATGAAGAAATCTTTCTCTGTTGTTGTTGTGAAATACAATGTTTCGTATGCTGAAATTCCATGCACACATTTGCTTGCATCCTACCTGGACAAAGGCAATTGTAAACAAAGATTTTACCAACGAGAAAAAGTGAAGGACTTTCTTGTACCAACTTTTCGAACCCGCTTCGAATGAGTGTAATCAGTTTTGTACCGGAATTAAAAGGTACAAAACTGATGACTCTCAATCGAAGATGATGGATTTAATTTATTTTACAGCTTTTGCTACATTTTGCTCTATTAAAATCCAACTTTGAAGGGCTTTTGTGGGGTCTGAATCCCAAGTTACATCTTTGAAAGTTAAATTTGAAAAAGATGTTGCAATATTGTACTACAATCGAATCTGAACACATCCTATGTTAAAATCTTGTTTTAACTATGTTTGGCAAAAACAAGTCACTGAAAAATCTTATCAACCTCATCACAAGTTAGGGTAACGTAAATTGAACGTTGATTGCACTAGGGGTTTGTATCATTGTCATGCTTCAACTCAAGATGATATGAAAAACATCAACAGCACATAGTTATAACCTTTGGGCTGATGTATGTTAAGAACACGTTAAGTTTACGTATTAAATACGTTGGTGTATAAGTTTATCAAGTCGCTGTCTCTTTTTACTCACTTGAACATTATTTATGAAAAATCATTTGCACTTGAAGCTTTCCAACTAATCCAACACTAATAGTTTATGCTTTGCGATTATTGATTGCCTGGACTTGATATTTCGTTGTCATTCAGGCTCCAAATTTGCGATTGCGGAAGTCGCTTTAGTCCTAATGAGTCGGCAGAGGAAAGTTACCATTGAACTTCACCTCAGTGTCAGGCCTTATATGTCATCTAAAAATCACTTTCGTGGCAGCTAAATCTTACTTATAAGCACTAATTTTAATTCCGCGATACATTAGAAATCAAAATATTTAGATTGGAGTCAGATACTGCACTACAACTTCGTTATTGTTATACTTATGTTCAAAACAGGTATGCAAAAACAACAATCACATCGTTGTATGCTATTTGGAAAAGGATGTTGCAAAAGCGTTACTATGATGTTATTTCAAGGTATTTCATTCGATTCAAGTAGTATTCGACAAACATGTTGTTGTGATGTACAATCGATGTTATTTAAATGTAATTCTAATATTCTGGATTCTTTCCTATCAGGACTGATAGATTACAGTGCCTTCTAAAAAGTTTCACGCTAATATTTGTATATATAGCTGTTTGTTCATGTACAGATTCCTAATCCAAAAAAAATATCGAGGGCAGTTCAAACATTCAATGAAGTGATTTAATTTCCTTATTCATATGTAAACACCGGGGCAAGTTGAAACGGGTGGGGCAAGATGAAACAGTGGGTTAACATAATGTTTTCTTATGACGATAAACAGTTCGATCACCATAACACATGGTTTTTGATTCAAACAATTTTTTAGCGAAGGATAAATTTACAAATTGTATTGAAATCTCTTTCAAAACTTCGTGTTTCATCTTGCCCCGGTGTACCTTATGTAACGAATACAAGGACATCTTTAGTACAATGATTAAAAATAGCATCCAAATCTTCTAGACGGTACTGTGTCAAGTAAACATGGTGCTTGTCTGAAAATTTGTTAAAAAATCTCACAAAACCAGAGAGATGACCAAAACGTCCCTTCTTGTTACCGATCTGATGGAAAGCGAATGAATGCATGAAAAGTAAATGTGCTTATTTCACCATAAATTTTGAATAGCACATGAAATTAAGTCATAGTGACCGAACATCGAGATGGTAAATTACAAATAAAATGTAAGGCTTGAACATTACTTTCAGCCATTACTAAAAAGCACATAGAGGTGTCACCATTATTTGCAGTGTTCATTTGATAAATCGTGATGTTTCTGCAAACAACAACCAAGTTCTTACGATGTTCTTGAGACCATATTTGATACTTAATGTTACGTTATAAGAATGTATTGAAAAACATCTTTTGTAACATCATGAAGATGTTTTATAAGCCGCCATTTTTCGCGCTTTTTCGGTGATATAAGTGTACGAAAATAAGTTTTCCATAGTTAGAACAAAACATAGACGTTTGTATGAAGCATGTATTATATACATTATTATAACAAGTTGTGTTACTTGGGATGTGAAGGTTGGTTCAATAAATGAATCTGGCGAAGTGAAAATTGAACGGTGATGTAGAACAATTCGGCTAGCTACTGCTTTGGTGCGATCGCCTTCGTCGTACGCAAAACGATAAAAAAATTCAACTCCTAAGTGGAGTGAAATTGACACGAGAAATTTAGCGTAATTATTCGATTTTCAGTGTTATAGGGGCTTGTTAGGGATATTCTACACTTTTGTCTGTCTTTCATCTGATGAGTTAGAATATCTGTAATGATAGGCTATTTTCCGCCTAATATGACGAAGTAGATAATTTCCATTAGAGCCTGTCCATAAGCTACGTAGACTCTAGGGGGGGATGGTGTGTCTGGCCAAAGTCTATGCTCATATAAATTTCGAACATTTTGTATGGACAATAGTCTACAAGGGGGGAGCGGGGGGTCTGAGATGGCCCAAAAAAGTCTACGTAGTTTATGGACAGCGCCTAGGAAATACTAGAAATGTCTCCACCATCCTTTTTATTCAAATTATTCTACCATAGCATTATCTAAGAGTAAAGACTGTCCAAAAAGCCGTTTTCCCTTCTTCCTTTCACAGCAATGCCAATCTATCCCAATAACACCTAGACGTAGGTAGTGGAACCAAGTGAACTGTTTTGGAGTAATCAACACACAATCTATCACCTTACGACTGGCATTTACGCACCAATGTGTGAACTCTCAGTAAAAAATAATCACATTGAACACAAAAGTGTAAATATCCCCTATCCATGGATCGCATCACCAACCAAAGGTGATTCCCATCCTACCAAACTAACTAGTACCTTTTCCGTAGCATTCAAAGAAGCAGAGTAGTACTCTTGGTCTTCAGTAGCAACATCCATTACGCTCTAGCATTGCTTTCACTTCTAATTGCCTGTAAGGACTTGGCCGGTGCCGTTATTGATCGAAAATGTACGAGCTGCAAAAATTGCACTTTGAGAATAAGTGAAGGATCAATCACGTATGTAGGAGCAATCATTGACATGTTCAGTCAGTATAAGCTAAGTACAGCATTCTCTAAGAGTAATTCCAGCAGTTACTTCGGAGCTAATCCGTAATTCTTCGAGATATTTCTAAAATTATTTTTAGAAGTTACATCAACATTTCCTTCATGATTTTAACCCTCCTAAGATGGGCTAAGTGCACCTTGATGGCGTAGTGCACGTTCAGCGAGCCTGCCTGGGGTCATATTGGCGCCAATATTCTACTAGGCTACACTTTCGTGTGGTCAACCGCACAATATAAAAATGGAAAATCTACAATGTTCTATAGGATTTTCATAATATAACGAAATATTAAAGAGAAACGTCTGGATATGCTAGCCAAAGAATTAGTGACAAAGGCCGCTTAGTCTGCGTCCAATGGGTGGAAGAGGAAAAACAATACAATTTTCTCTGGATTTGGCCACATGTGCGTGGCCTAAGTGAAAATTTAGCTAGTATCAAAATTCACATAACCAAATAAAAAAGCAGTCTGTGGCATAGATCGCCTAGGTCTTCGATTTAGCTCTCCAGTTGTTAAAATGGGGGTTCTACTCATAAGATAAAATAAAATTCCCCAAGTTTTCCAGGTTTTTCCAGGGAGGAAGTTTGAAAATTCAAAAATAATTCCAAATTTTAGTTAAATTTATATATTTTTCAAAAGCTATACAGAACTATCTTCAAAATAAGTAAAAGCTTTAAGGTAAAATGCCTAAGTTTACACCCTAGAAATCCCACCAAATACATGAATTCTTCCAAGTATCTTTTTCGCTAAACTCCTACGAAAATTAAACAAAGATCGGTAATGGAATACATCTACATTTTTCCTAGGATTCTTTTGGATTAGGGTAATTGTTCCCTTCGTTGTGGTAGTACCTAATGTTGCGGTAGATGCAATTGAGCACTTTTTCGACTGAAATGTTACCAAAGGGCATTTTTAATAGATGTATTATGCTTAAATTATGAGATTGCACCATTTGTACGCTTTAGATTTGCCCAAAAACCTATTCTAAAAAAATATTTTCCTTAAATTTTTTGCTGCTGTGTTCCTATTGTTGCAGTAGTGTTCCTGATGTTGCGGTATCCCATATGATTTCAATGGGATACCGCAACAATAGGAACCAAAATTAAATTTTACCTCCATAATAGGAACAGTGTGCCTATTGTTGTGGTATGCGAGTTTTGATCGAAAACAGAGAGAAACGATAGTTTTCATATTTTTCCAAGCAAATTTGGATAGAAAACTACCAACTAACGTTTTGCAATCCTTCATTAGATGGTACGATCATTGTTTTTAAAATGAATTTACCTTAATACCACAGCGATGGGCACACTTACCCTAATTGCAAAAAAATGAATTGACAGTTAAACTAAAAATTAAAAATAAGAAATGACATCCAAACACTCTAAGAATCAGGAAGAAAAAATATTCAGGAAGTTCAATCCATAATCCCACAGGTCACCTAACCTGGATGTCTGTTATCTGTGCTGGAGGTGTAGTAATCTTGAGATTAAGATGAAAATCCAATGGAAAATTGAAAATCACTATAGCATAATAACCATTTAAAAAAAAAACTGGTTACATTGATTGAATATTGAATACTTCCACAGAGATTTTTTTCGGTGTTCTTTTGAGAATTCTGAGAGTTCTTGAAATTTCTAGTGGAGTTTCTTTCAGAATTTCTGCAGGAGTTTTTCATGGGGTCTCTGCTGGGGTACCACCCGGGATTTTTTGGGGTTTTCAGAGGATTTCCAAGTTTCTCACTGGACTCCTACCGGATATCGTTCAGCATTTTATCCAAAGTTTATTACGAAAAAGTAATGAAGCACTATAAATGCACATTGAAATATAACATATTGTAGTGAAACCTTACAAATGCGTAATAAATTAGGACATCACAAATGGACAGACACAACACAAAACATATATTTAGCCCTGTTATCCAATGGATAGCAATTTCCGATGACAGGATGACGAGGTTTCAATAAATAATGGTCCATCAGTCAATCCTGTAATCGTATTTTCTCTGGCAAGTTGCCTTTTGTTCGCAGCATTAGGTGCTTTCATAGCTTGATTTGGTCTAGGAATTTCTAATCCTAAGGGGGCGTCCCGATTCGGGTTCCATCACTAGAGTTCTATAACTTGAAGTCTGTGCCAGGGAAAGTTTTACATCTAGTACTTAATCGCGGCCCGAAATGGCCTGAATGTTGGCAATCGAAATAGGATTGCGGGCCTCTATTTTGCCAGAGCCCTATAAATGTGCATTAATTCTAGGGGAATATTTACAAGTTAAAATAGCACATTTAACACAAAAATAAAACTTGTAATAAGTTTCTTCATGAATTTCTGTTATACGTAGATGCTATCGACTGCTTCGAATTAACAGACTGAAAGCCGAAAAATCCCCTGTGAATTTCTGTAATTGGTTTCCGGGATAGCTTTCCAACAGTTTTTCTCAGAATTTTTGCGAGGTTCTTGCAGAAGTTCTTCCAGGAATTTCTTCTAGAGATTTTCCGATGTTTTTCTTTGACATCCATGTGGGATTTCGCCGGAATTTCCTCCCAGGATTTCTCTTAGGGTTACTCCTCGAATTTCGCTAATATTTTCTGCCGGGATTGCTTGAGATTTTTTTTTCCTAGATGTCCCTGTTTTTCTCTAAATTTCTTTCAAACTACCTCTCGAGTTTTTCTTATTAATTTTTGAGGGGTTTCTCGCTAAATTTCACCTGGATTATTTCTTACAAGGAATTTTGTAAGTTATCACAGGAGATATTCCGAGAAAAACTCCTGAAAAAACTCCTGGAGCAATTATTCCAGAAAGTGAGATAATAATTCCGATAAAATCGGCAAAAAATCTCATGTGGATCACTGCAAGAAGTGCGGTGAACAACTACGAGGAAAAGCCTGGAAAAAGCTCTGAAAGAAATCACGGGGAGAACTCTATGAGGGATAGCTTCTGCAGAAATCCCTAAAGGCACTTAAAAACTTAGGAGAAAGTCCAGGATAAATTTAAAGAATCTACGAGAGATATCCCAGGTCCAACGCCGGAAAGAATCTTCTGAGACAAGTACCGAGAGAAACTCCGAGAGAAATCACAGATGAAACTTAAGAAAACATTCCGCAAGAACCTTCAGGAAATATTCTAGCTGAAACACCTATAGAATCCAAATACAAAGCGAAGCTTTGAAGATAACTCACGGAGATTTCTTGAAAATATTACAGGAGAAACTTCTAAAGAAATCCACGCAGGAGCTCCTGTAGAAAATTTGTGAAAAACTCGCTAAGAAATCCTTGCAGGAGTAGAAATCCCACAAATAACTCTGGAAAAATCCCGGAAAAATCTACTGGAGGAGTCGAATGAAAAACACTGGAAAGAATCGCGAAAAATCTTATTATTCCGAGAGAAACTTTAGGAGAATCTCTGCGATATATCTTGAGAGATTCTTGTGTAGATCATGAAAGAAATCTCGCGATTTTTTTGGGCAAACGCAGAAGGTACTTCGAGAAAATGCTACAAGGGACTCCGATAGCAATACTGAAAAAAATCTGTACAAGAAATTCTGGAAAAATCCCTCATGAAAAACTCCAGTAAAAATCGGTAGAATCTCAGAATTCTCGGAAGATTTTCAAGGAAAAAAATGTTCGGAATTTTGGAAAATGCCGGTAGGAATCCGGAAAAATTTCCGGAAGGAATTCAAAAAAGAATACCAAGAACAATGACATGGAAAAATGCGAACGTAATCGTGTTATAAATCTTAGGAGGTATTCAACGTGGTATTTCTAAAATAGTTTCAGAAAGAAACCCTGACAGATATTTTGGAAAAAGAAATTGTAACGATATTTCTACTTGATTTCAACTACCACATTCGTACCAAGAATGTAGTAAACTCGGTGGACTTTACTTAAGCTTAGATCTACTAGTACTTGTTCACGTATTATTTTTAATCGTGTAAAATTTTCCTGAGTATACAAAATATTCCCTGAGTATTCCAGGTTTTCCCCTGATAAATTCCCTGATGATTCCCGGTTCAAAGGGTTTTTCCAGGTAGTAGACACACTGTAAAAGGATAGATATGTATTGGTGAGCTCGTTCCATGTATGTTTAATAAATTACAGTGTGTGATAAAAGTAATGTGTTCGATTTCCGCTCGGTCCAGGATCTTTTCCTTATGAAAAGTTCTTTGACTTCCTTGGGCATAGAGTATTCTCGTGCCTGCTACATGACATACAATTGTGAAATAATAATTTACAGATTAAGCTCTCAGTGAAAAACTGTGAAAGTGCTCATATAATACTAACTGAGAAGCTTATTTCGTCCTAGTTGGGACCTAACGCCTAATCAAAAAACAAAAGATGATGTGTTCTGTGAACATTTAGTTGAAAAAGCAGGCCATCATTTATACAAATTATAACCAATGTATTCATCGACAAAGTATCACCATGATGTTGCCACAATGTATTTCTTCAGTAACATAGCCTGGCCCCTCCTTCGCGGTATCTCCGACCAGCAACAACTACTGCCCTTGATTTAATGCTTTCCGGTTAAAAACGTTAAAAACACCGATACATATGTGCATCCCAAACCTCCAACCGTTGATAATTCATCACGAACGTCGAACATTAAATCCCTTCCCGATGGGAAAAATACGACTAAGACGTCGCGTCGGCCAGACCAGCACAACCAGAGCGCAAGAAACAACCTCTGGAAGTTCTCCCACACTCTGACCCATAAATGTGCGGTGCGGGTATCCATCGCATCACCGCCATCAATCCATTCCACCGCCGAAAAAGGTGAAACGACTACGGCGACGGCGACGTCGAACTAAGAAAATCAAATCACCACAAAGCATTTTTTATGAGATTTGCTGTGATACCTACCTACACCCTCGTTTCAATTTTTTTTCTCCTGCTCTTCATTTGACTTCAATTTGAGGAGCAGTTTATTCCGCGCGGCTTCATCAGAATACCGGTCGTCGCCGGCACCACCTAGCCACAAGAATACCTACAGGAACCACGAAGCGCAACAACATCCATCCATATCGACGTCGAAAGAGATGATAATGATGATAATACGCAGAAGGATCGCTTCGACGTTCGGCGGACGACGAAGACGTTCTGGGTTGGTGGGTTGTGTTGGGATGGGGCACCGGAGTTGAGTCGTTCACGTATAGGAAATGGAAACAGATTATGGAACAACAACCCGGAGAGTTATTAATGCCACCCCGGCTTGCCTGCCTGCCTACCTTGTGCCCACGAACAGGGAATTCGTGGAAGATGGGAAAATGATAAAAATATTATGACGAATTGCGGTCATCAAATGTATCGTCGTCGTCGTTTTCGTCTCGTTGATTCGGTGGGTCGAGGTTCCGGAGAGGGATTTTGTGTGGAATTTGAGGTATTATCTTTGATTGTGGTTTGGGATGTCTATGGTGGTGGACCATGAGCCGGAGTGATTACCTTGGTCCGAGAAGGGGAGAGCAGGGAAATCGAATTAATCATTCGTTGATGTATGGACTACGGAGTGATGACATTGAACTGGAAATCGTTAAATAATTCTAGATTGAGTTTAAATAAGGGCGAAAGTAACATGAGAGAGTTCTCTTCATCGACTCTCTCTTCTACAAATTAAAGTGACAAGATGCAAGTATGGTTGCACTTTTTGGTCATAAATCGCTAGGTTGCGATGCAATCTAGCGTCTAAGTGTAAAAAAGTTCGATAAAATTTGCATTTAGTCACTTTAATTTGTAGAAGAGAGAGTCGATGAAGAGAACTCTCTCATGTTACTTTCGCCCTTATTTAAACTCAATCTAGAATTGTTGATACTGTTTTGAGTTAACTTAGTAACTGAGTTGAATGTATCAAATCTTTCGGTCAACCTTTGGTCATTATTCTCCTTGTGTAACGTAACATCTTTACCAGGACAGAGCCTGCTCCTCAGCAGTGTAATATGAGCGTTTGAACAGGCGTTAACCAGAATTCTTTGCCAATTTATCATTTTGGATTCGTATAACGTATAGCAGGAAGATAAGGATATTTTTATTACGAAAAGTTCCAGGGTCGACTGGAGATCGAACCAAGAGATTCTTGTTGAATGCCCACGACAGCCGATGTTTACTCTTTAATGAGAAACACACCAAGTCTCAACTACCAATAATACGTCTATGATTACTTCAAAATTTAACAGAAAAGTTCTAATTTGCATTAAATATGTTGTTTCAATTACGGATTCGATGAATTATAATTATGGGATGAAAAATAGATATTCGAAATGTAAAACCCCGGTCACCAGGATTGCAATTTCAAAATAAATTGCCGCTATGGAGCTTTGTGCACCAATGAGCTTAATACTATAATGCAACAATTCAAATTGTTAGAGCCCACTGCATAACTCATTTTTATTGCCTAATTTTTACTCATTTAAAGCTAAGTCCACCCTTTCAGTTACATAGGCACTACGCTAAGTTACACTTTAACGACTCCATAATTCACATAATAAATCACATTTTACATTGTTTCACGTCATACCTTCATTAGTGAAGCACTCGCCCATTGTAGTCCAAAAGCGATCCGATTCGATATGGCAAAAATTTTCCCAATTAAAACCGTCCAGTTCGCGCACACACACACACACACAGCTCGGGCCTAACAAGCTTGCATGTTTCCGATTAAAGGGAATAAAAACGGGCGTTAGCATTTTATTTAATATTTTACTATCACTCCAATAAAATAAACACAAACGAACTGGAAGCGCCGCCGTCTCCGTCTCCACCGCTTCGGTTTTAGAGTACGATGCGCGCTTCTGCGTCGATGCAAGTATAAAATTCTGCACATAAAACAAAATTATGGCCACCAACAACAGGCTGCCCATTGCTTGAAGCCGTCGTCCGTCCCCGCCAAGAGATTGCAATAAAAACAAGCGCAAATCAATCCTCGCTCGAATGGCTGCCCGACCGACGACCGACGACTGTTTGCAAAATCTATTTAAAATCATTAGGCGAAAAAGCCCCGTTCTTTGTTTCGATCTTCGATGTACGTACATACTGGAGATGTTGTCCCGGAGTGCGCAAAAACATCGAAGCGAAAAGTCTAATCTGGCGAGACTGGAACTCGAGGGGAAAATGCGACAACTACGGTCGACTGGGAGCCGTGTCGCACTGTGGACCCAACTATGATGGAAAATGGACAGATTAAGACAGATAAATTGCGAAAAAAAAACTACGAATCCTCACTGCAAGGGAGTTGTGTCATACAGAACTGGGAATTAGAAATTTCTAACATTAGTTACAAGTTTTATTTCCGTGTTCCCCAAGTTAAATTAACATTTATAGTGCTCTGGCGTAATAGAGCATCATGAGATCTCATTAGTCTCATTTTAATGGCCTACATTCAGGTCATTTCGGGTAACAGGGACAATAAAGTTTACATATCTCATATCAAAACCCGATTCAGGATGCCTCTTAGAAATAGAAGCTCCCAGACAAACTGAAGTTATGAACATGGCTATGAAAGCAACTAACGCTGCGAAAAAATGGGCCTGCCAGAGAAAATACGGTTGCAGGATTGACTGATGTACCAATAACATTTATGAAGTCTCGTCTTCCTGGATTCAGAAATTGTTATCAACTAAGGTAACTGGGCGAAATTCATGTTAAGTGTGTTATAACTTGAAACGAGCTCACCAATTAATTCTTAAGAGTATTCCTGACCGTTTCATTGCAGAAATGTTCTTGCCATTTGACAATGGCGCTAATGGTGCGAAAATGATTTACAATACATATTTTACATAGAATGCATACCACATTTCACTTGAAATCTACCTACAAAGTATTCATCAAAAATCTCATTGTGTCAAGAAATTCAAGGTCAATCAATCAAGATGCTTTACGTATTGCGTACTGAAATGTTTAGCATTAAAAACTAAATTTTGTATAACCTTATAACAATAACAAGACCAAGAATCTTCAAATAAGTCCATTGCGTGATATTCCGGTGGAAAGCCTAAATTTCATTTGAGATATTCCATTACTAAAACGCAAGAAGAAAATTAATATACTGTAGCAAGTTCACCTAGGAAAAGGTTGCGTAAATATTGTTTATGCCTTGGGTAATGTCCGTGCTTTTTTTTTTATTCTTCATCACTTAACCTAATTTACAGCTCTATTGTCCACTGAGGCACTACGTGAGCAATTTCAATTGACAGCTGCACTTACATTTTGTACAGCGCCTAGATTCTATTCTACTTTATCGAACTGGTTGCCTTTCTGCTGCTTTCACTTTTTCTATTTTATACATAGTAGAATGATGAGCACAAGGAGGATGATGGATGGCCGTTGTTCCTTTCGAGTCCGATTGGGGGTCCATTATGAGTAGCAGTTCGCCGATGTCCAGGTATCCGGGTCCGTTTGAGCCATGGGGCTCAGAAGTGGGTCAGTGTCAGTTGCTCTCGGGGGAAAAGCAACTGACGAAAAATTGCAAGTGCCGGGGCTGGGAATCAAACCCATGACCATCCCCCAATGTCCGTGCTTAGACGGGAGGAAGTCTCCACAGCGGAAAAACAACAATTGATAGATTCTAAAAAAGCAGTATAAAGATTTGCCAAAAGAGAAAAACTTGGATTTAAAACTTCGTGCTCCATGCTTTCCATGAGTTTGTGGTACACATTAGACTGCCCCGGAAAGTATGGTCCGACGACTTTCAAGTAGATGCTGTTCAGTCAGTTGTCTGGGCCTGATCGATGGTTCTTTTTTTGGCTACGTTTTGGCTGTTATTTACTTATTATTGAATCGAAGATTCTAACATTCTTTGCCACGATAAACATTGGAATTCAAAATGCGTTTTTGAGCATTCTCGCTCAGTGTAAGTTAGAAGGACACTACATACTATTCTATATCACTCGGAGCGTTTAGTAAGGTATGGCCATTATCCACGCATCCTTTGTCCCCTGTAGCTTCAACAATTACTTTGAGGTTTACAAATGCTCTGACTTGAACTCAAGGTATTTCAAAGAATCATCTTTACGGTAAACGCAACGTGGTAAGCCTGGACGCTTTACGCCTGAATTATATTCTCAATATTGACATACTGTAGGCATAAATATTCTGCCTACAAAGTGCTATCCCAGATCATCTTCCGTCGTCTGTCACCTAAAACGAATGAGTTCGTGGGGAGTTATCAGGCTGGCTTCATCGACGGCCGGTCGACAACGGACCAGATCTTTACCGTACGGCAAATCCTCCAGAAATGCCGTGAATACCAGGTCCCAACGCATCACCTGTTCATCGACTTCAAAGCGGCATACGACAGTATCGACCGCGCAGAGCTATGGAGAATCATGGACGAAAACGGCTTTCCTGGGAAGCTGGCTAGACTGATTAAAGCAACGATGAACGGTGTGTAAAACTGGGTAAGGGTTTCGGGTGAACTATACAGTTCATTCGAATCTCGCCGGGGACTGCGACAAGGTGACGGACTCTCATGCCTACTCTTCAACATCGCTCTGGAAGGTGTGATGCGACGAGCCGGGCTCAACAGCCGGGGAACGATTTTCACAAAATCCGGTCAATTTGTGTGCTTTGCGGACGACATGGACATTATTGCCAGAACATTTGGAACGGTGGCAGAGCTGTACACCCGCCTGAAACGCGAAGCAGCAAAGGTCGGACTGGTGGTGACTACCTCAAAAACAAAGTACATGCTGGTAGGCGGAACCGAACACGACCGGATCCGTCTGGGTAGAAATGTTACGATAGACGGGGATACTTTCGAGGTGGTGGAGGAACTCGTCTATCTCGGATCCTTACTGACGGCTGACAACAACGTGAGTCGTGAAATTCGGAGGCGCATCATCAGCGGAAGTCGGACCTACTACGGGCTCCAGAAGAAACTGCGGTCGAAAAAGATTCACGCACGCACCAAATGCACCATGTACAAAACGCTAATAAGACCGGTGATCATCTACGGGCACGAGACATGGACCATGCTCGAGGAAGACCTCCAAGCACTCGGAGTCTTCGAGCGACGTGTGCTAAGAACGATCTTCGGCGGTGTGCAAGAGAACGGTGTGTGGCGGAGAAGGATGAACTACGAGCTCGCTGCACTTTACGGCGAACCCAGCATCCAGAAGGTGGCCAAAGCCGGAAGGATACGGTGGGCAGTCCATGTTGCAAGAATGCCGGACAACAACCCTGCAAAGCTGGTGTTTGCAACTGATCCGGTTGGCACAAGAAGGCGTGGAGCGCAGAGAGCACGATGGGCGGACCAGGTGGAGCGTGACTTGGCGAGCATTGGGCGCGACCGAGGATGGAGAGCGGCAGCCACAAACCGAGTATTGTGGCGTACTTTTGTTGATTATGTCTTGTCTTAAATGTGATGTTGAACAAATGAATGTATGTATAAATGTAGGCATAAATATTGAGAAGAAACGTAATTGAACTAAATTTTACCCAATTGCTTGCCACTTACTAAGTGGTAGTTTAATAGTCATGGTGGCTCCGTTGAGGATCACGTTAGGAATTCATCGTACATTTTGCCAGGAACTCAAAGATTATTCATCCAGGCATTTCCATGGAACCACACCATTATAGATCGGACAAAGATTCTTAGGATAGTTCTAGCAAGAATCTTATCATAGATCGATCTAAAATCTCGGAAAAATGGTAAAATACAGGGGATGGCCAAAATGTTCAGGATAGGCAACTTTTTTTTCTCCAACAAAAAAAATTCAACATGCTGTAACTCCTCAAAGAGTGCATCAAAAAGTCTCAAATTTTGACTGTTTGTCAACCTATTATATATGCATCTTTGATACAAAATTGGGCTCGATTGAATAATTTGTGAAGTAAGAACCGTTCCACACTGTTTCCAAAGGCCCAGTTTCGTGATCGAAATTGTTTTGGGCATGAAAAATTGATTTTAGAGGTTTGGTGTCTTCGAAGCAGTTGTTTGGTATATCAGAGCCCTTCTTTTGGAAGTATCACTAATGTGATTAATCCACCTAAAAGTGAGATGGGAATTCGATGTTTTTCATAAGTGAAGATAGCGTGTTTATGTCTTCAGCAAAGTTGTAGAAAATGTCATTATGAGAAAACTTGCCGAACAAACTTTTGCTCTATCTGCTCAATTTCTAGAGATATGGCTCATTATTTGTGAATGGCCCCTTTAAATCAGTTTTTTGTTGTAACTTTTTCCAGACATTTTTGGGAATTTTCAAATGTTCTACAAAGTTATTTAATATGACAAAATACGTATTTCTACTGAAGACGGCAACATTGTATCTATGATAGTTTTTGAGATATTTACTAATTTATTTTGAAAAGTAGCCTTTTTTACGGTTTTGTGACATTTACAGAAGTAAAATGGGGCAAGATTTTTCAATTGAATATGAAAGAAGTTTATAATGGGTGTAAATTTTGTTTCAACTCAGGCTGGACACTTGCTTCCTTGACAGTAAAATTGAGGTATGAAATATTTTAGTTCGTAACTGAAATTTTCAAAAAACTCAAAAAGTATTGAAGATAAGACATTGTCGTCTTTAAAGAATATATGCATTTTATCATATATATGATAAGTTTGTAGAACATTTGAAAATTCCTAAAAATGTCTGAAAAAAATTACAATGAAAAAACTGATATTTAGGGGTCGTTAACAGAAAATGACCCATATCTTTCAAAACGGAGCAGATAGGACAAAAGTTTGTTGCAAGAAGTTGTTTGATAGACAAGAATCCTTCATTTGAAAGTATTACTTTTGTGATCAATTCACCTAGCAGTGAGGTGAAAATTCAGGGTTTACCATATGTGAATATAGTATACTGATGTCTTCAGGAAAGTTTTAGGAAATATCATTATAAGAAAACTTGCCGAACGCGTTCGGGTAAACCACTATTATTGAGACAACTAATTTTTGAACTGTCATATCTCGGAAACCAGTGAACCGAATTGAATGAATTTTTTAACGTTCATCAATAATATATTGATACTCAATACGACGTTATAAAATGTAATATTTTCTCACGGCGAATTAAGCTACACCGGGTTGAATGTTTTACCCATATAGAGAAAAATAAGTCAAATTTACAATCAATTTACCACACAAAAATTACTAAATGTATTCTTCCTTCAATCTAAATTGGCTCTAATAAATCTGGTTAGAGATATCTTGAGAACAGAAGTGGAAAATCTTTGGATATCAACACTAAAATTGATTGACATTGATGTAAAATAATTACATTTTTTTTCGGAAAAATCTTAAAAATGTCAATCTATGATAACTTTTTTCAACGTTCAAAAAGTACCTATGTTTTAATAGTTTGTGAAGCATTTACATAGTGTTAGTGTACGTTCAAAATTTCATCCAATTCGGTTCGCTGGTTTCCAAGATATGACAGCTCAAAAATGAGTTGTCTAAAAAATAGTGTTTTACCCGAACGGTTCTAACTTTGCGAAACATTAATCAATCAAGCCCAAATTTGTACCAATGATGCACATATAATAGGTATAGCATGTTGAACTTTTTTGTGAGAGAAAAAAAAAGTTGCCTATCCCAAACATTTTGCCCACCCCCTGTAAAAGAAACTATCAACTATCAAAAAGATTATAAAAATCACTAAACATTTGCTGAAGGGACTCGTCAGAAATCTACCGAAATCACAGGACACATTTTCAGCAACATAACAAGAATTATCTAGGAAAATATTCTCAGCATTTCCGTGAGCTATGTATTTGCTCTCTAAGAAAAAAGAAGTGATCTGATCGAAATTGCCGAACTTTTTTGCCGTTTCAACTCTGGCGCCAAAAATACTGAACCGATTTCAATGAAAATTTTTATGTACATAAACTATGTATGTAGAAGTAATTTGTCAAAATTTTATTCAATTTGAGCATACTATTAAAAAGTTATAGCCATATATGTCGCACTATGTCACAATAAGCAGATGTGGTTTTTGATATAGTGAAATTCCAACTGCTCTTACTTTGAAAGTACTCAACAAAAATGGCTGAAATTTTCACTGTAAACAGTTAACACAACAATTTTACAATGTTAAAGTTTTATAAAAATCGCGACAGTGTTGCCAGTTCTACAGTCAAAATAGTGCACGCGGAACTAAAAATGGTCAAAAAGTACCTAAAATTTACCTTGAAGCGATTTGAGCTTTGGATATTTACTAGAAAAAGTACTGAACCGATTTCGATCAAATTTTCACCACTTAATTGATACTATGTCAAGAATATCGAGTGAAATTTTCAAACGTTTTGATGAGGTAACAAAAAAGTTATAGCCTAAGCAATTTTTTGAAATGGGTGCCCAAATTTTCTAAAATCTCACTTTATGATATCGACAATATCTACGCCAATACTCAACCGATTTTAATGAAAATTTGATGGTATTAGCTACACATAATATACTATTCATGGTAAAAAAATAAGCTATTTTGGCGAACGCAATCAAAAGTTATGCTATATTTTCTGTGTGCCAATTTCATCGTGGACACCCAGGCTTTTTTTTCGTCTAATTGTAACTGTTCTGTTATTGAATTGGTGCTACATGACTAACCTGGTTTGTTATAACTTCCAATGGGCTAACGGGCAATGGTCTGTTTGAAGTTATAGCAAACATAAGACCAAAAACGACCAAATTAGTTTCCCCCTGAAAAAGACGCCAACCCCGTGTCGAAACGTTGGGCAAAAGTAATAACCATCGTTCGTTAATTCAAGATTGCATAGTCATTTTAATGATAGTAGAAACGATACAGTCGAGCCTTCAGTAGAATACAAAAGTTTTGTGTTCAAGATCTTGACCCAAAATTGCTCCATTGTGACCCACTATCCACAATCCCATCTACACAGTGCTGTTTATTGATGTCCAATAATAAACGTGCACTATTCAGACAATTTCCAATTCCAGGTCTGTCTTCGTTACTGTTTGAAAGCTGACTCAATTATATGCCACATTCCCATACACCAGCAGTAAGATAGCAATTCCCAATCGGCCGAACAAACGAACGGTGCACGGAAACCTATACCCCCTCAAGTTTCGCAATATTAATGAAAACATATTTATTGGCAATCATATTTGCATTAATTAAATGCTTAATTGCCGCACCGTTCGTTGTAATCGCTGTCGTCACCGTCGTCGTCGTCATCGAGGAAGAAAAGATCTCACGCTGGGAAGTACACGATCGACGACGATGACGACGACGACAACGACCACGGGATCCTACTGTTTTCTCGATCCAGTTGAGACTGGAGCACTGCGCTGATGACTAAGGCTCGATCACATCTCTAGCTTTAGCTGTTGGTACACCCACACGCGTATTAGATTTGAGCAACGAGCGGTCGGATCTATTGCGGGGCAGTCAAGCAACTTCCCGTGTACTTAACCGTTGGTTGCTTAACTAGGGCTTTGACGGCGGAGGTCGATCACGCACCTCTCCTCATAGAGAGTGCTATTAATAATCGCGGTGCGCGTTCGTTATAGAAAGGAAGGTTGACGATTACCAGGTGTGGGCGTAAGCCGTGATCGGCAGGCAAGCGAGATGAATGATTCTGGTTGTGGTAGGTGATCAATATGTAGCGTAATCACAGACTCTAATTGAAACGGATAACACGGAGTATAGGGAAATCACCTCTGCTGACTGGACTGGACCGGACTGGAGCTGATTTGCATACCTATACGCTAATGGGCAAATGGAGTCAGTGAGGTGTGAGAAACTTGAGAGATTGCTCTCGTCGGGAGGGCTACATATAGTTCTGGCTGATGTGGGATGAGTAATTTCTTGGAAATAGGTTTACGTAAATGCGACGATAGATAACGTCAGTGTTGTCGCGCTGATAGAAGCGGATGTAAGGTTGATCATTGATTCGAAATAGCGGTTGCGATTGATATTGCTGTTTGAAATGATTTACTTTTGCAGGTGAAGTAGAAGAGAAACTTGTTGCGTTGGGTAATGGGTATTTCTAAAATATGTAAGATGATTAAACGTATTGCTACTGTAAGAGCCTACTGAATGTTATAATTGTGGATTGCGGCAGCGATTTCCACTTGTGCGTCATCGTCGATTAGGCAGTTAGAGTGTGCTACCCTAATCGATCGTTACACTACCACTGCGCTGAGGAAAGGAAGAGGAATGCTGAGATAGTCTCAAATGATATCCGTTGATCGATCATCGATTAACAATCCAAACAATTTTCTTTTGGAAATCTTAAGTTGAAATTTGGTATGTAATATAAATCGAGAGCAAATTTGAGTTCAGATTTGAATTCAGCAACAAACAGTTCTTGAGAGACACATGACTTGATCATTGGGATAAACTTGGAACTGATTGTTGATTCAACAGCTACAGCTATAACATGACTATGATATTGGAATAATGACCATTATAATCAGTATTTGGTTCCTATTGTAAAAGCTTGCTTTGGAAACCTAACGGTCAAGAGAAAGTGAAGAAATATGACTGTGACAGTACTAGGTGGACTAGGAGACTTCCCCTGTATTTTCACAGGCATCAAGGGACGCAACTTTTGTGGGTTGAAGAAGCGATATACACAGCTAAGTGTATATCTATCGTGTAACTATGCAACCATGCAAATTGTGTTGCATAATTTTCGGAGTAATCAACACACAATCTACCACCTTACTCCTGACATCCATGCACCACCGTGAACCCTTCTGCCACACAACCACTTCTCAAAAACATGTCTTCCCATTTCCCTCTTTAATCTGAAATCTGACGTAGCAGACGTCATTCTCGCTAAACATAGAAGATCACTAAAATTCACACACTGAAGATGTCCATTAGTGAGAAGCAACGATCTTATTCACTCCCTGTATGAGAGTAGCAGTTTGGTGATTGCAGAATAGCATCTACGGCTGCCAATCAAGCTAGAGCTGAATCAATTCAATGTACCAACCAAAATTCTCTAAATGTCTTATTGATTGATCTACAATTTAGTAATAAAGTAGTTAGTTATCGCTGAGTGCAAAGCATCATTAGCATGAATGTTATCGCAAATTTTATGAAAAGTTTCATTTAATCATGTTACATTTCAGAACATTTTAACTGACATCCTCAAATTTCTTATATTCCTTCACGAAATATGTGAGGAGAATCTTAGCAATATTGTCGAATGAATATAATGATAAAATGTCTAAGATATTCATGGAGAGATTTTTTTCGACAATTACCAATGGATTTTTTTCCACATATTTAGATAAGATCATTCAGAAAAATGTCTACGGAGGAAATTTTAGGTCTTTCTGAGAAATTTTCTACACTATTTATAAAAATACTTCTGGCGAAAGATGTTGAATAATTTATAGTTAATTCTTGACGTTTTTTAAAGAATTGAAGAAGGATCACAGTTCCATTTAAGATTTTTTTTTTGTGGTGCTTGACATTCTTGATGCCTTTAATTGTTCAACAGCTTAACAATTAAAGCCATATTTTTTCTTCAATTTCTAAAGATATTGCTCGCGAAATTTAAAAGAAATATTAGTTTTTTTTCTAAAAAAACTATCTAAAAAATCGTATTTCTGATTTTAAATTGGTATTCTAATTTTAAATGGGCTTCTTAATCGTTACATAGATGGCTCTTTCAAAACTTTCTCTCGGAATCCTCAAAAGGATTCTTTCCAGAATATTTCAAGGATTTCCTCTTGGATTTTTTCTACAAAGATTCTTTCCGAAACTCTTCCACAGATTTCGTCCAGGGGTCCTTTCAGGCATGTTTTCCATAGCTCTTCTGCGATTGCCTTCCGGACCTCATTCCAGAATATCTTCCCAGGTTTCTTCTCTTTCTCGGATTCTTCTCGGAATTACTTACAGATTTCTACCCGAAATCCTAAGGATTCTTTCCGGAAATGGCTCCAAGAGTGTTTTCCGAAATTCTTCCAGAGAATGCTTTCGGAACGCTTCCAGGAATTCTTTTCTAAATTATTTGAAGGAATTTCTTCCGGAAACCTTTCTGAAATTTGTCTCGGAAATTTCTCAAGAATTTTACCCGATATTCTTATAGAGATTTCTCCTCGACTTTTTTCCAGAATTCCTCTTGGGTTTTTTCCACGATTCTCCAGGTTGCTTTGGAGAGATATCTTTTGGCATTCTTCCAGGGATTTCTTCCAAAATTCTTCCCGGAATTGTTGTACAGTTTCAACCCAAATTCTTCTGGAATGCATCAAAGTTGTTTTTAATTCTTCCACAGATTCATTTCAGAGCGCTCTCAAAGATTCGCCGATAACTGTTCCAGAGATTTTAAATGGAATTTAACGTAGATTTTTTTTGAAGTTTTACTAAAACTCCTCAAAAGTTTCATCCCGGAATTCGTTAATATTTTTTTAATCAAAGAGTAAAAAATGTGATTCACAAAATTGCAGATAACTTTTGATAGGATTAAAAGACGTCTCTATTTTTTTATATGTTGTGCATAAATGTCTTTCAATTGATGCAAAAATTATAGAAATCGGTGGTTGCCAACATGATGAAAAAAATGTTTTGGTATAAAAATCCAAGATGGCGGCCAAAATCAATATAGCCGACCCAACTTTTTATAACTGTAAATAGTAGCTCTTTCTATCCTCTTTTCAACAACATTTCGTTTTGAGGTGGTTTTTGGAGAAACTTTCGAGTTATAACGGTTTAAATGAGCCACCATTCGGCCAATCGGCACAAATCGAGGGGTCTGCAAACATTGTTGTGGCTCTAACTAACGGGGGGGTCTATCAATTTGAGTAATCAAATGCATTTTCCTTACTTTTTTGGCGAGAACTTTCAGAAAATCGCCACCTAAACCATTTTTGAAGACAAGGTGTAAATAGTGGGCCGGTCTCAGCGAGAGTTACTCCAATCTAAATTCTGCAGGATTTTCAGGCAAATGTTTCAGGAATTCTAAAAAAATGTAGAAATCGATTTTCAGTAATTCCCACTCGGAATTTCTTCTAGGAAATTTAGTTTACCCGATTTTTGAAATTTCAACCTTAAGGATTTTAGTTCATTATTCGTTTTTCAGTAATACAAAAAAATAAAAATTGGAAAAAAGGGGTCGCAGATTTTATTTAAATATTATAAACTTTTGAAAAATTAAAGAACACAATTTTGAGCCAATCCCTGGATGAATGTCTACGATTTTTAAGACGGTAAGTACCAAATATTTTCTGGCGGAATTGAAACAACTTTGCAGTAAAATCTGGTGAAACTCTTTTAAACTTTTAAACGACCTGTATAACACTGAAAGATTTTTTCCCTTAGAAATTGCAGAAATTACTATTTACGAAAATGCAAATTTTAAAAGATTTTTGATGAACTGGTGCATTGTTCATTCCGCATATTCCACAAGAAATTAATGTATAAGTGTAAGCTCTGCAGGATTTTCTTCGGCAAATGTTTCAAGAATTCTAAAAAAACATGAAAAAGTCGGTTTGTCGCATTCAACAAGCTTTGTTGGACGAACTAGAATTATGGGTTCAGAATTTTACCAGGAAGTTCTCAAAAAATAAATCTTTGGGAATTTGATTCAAAATATGTTCCACGTTCCAGCTAGGAGATACAAGATTTTTAGAGATTCTTCCAGGATATATTATATTTTTTATGTTTTCTAGGAAATTGTGTCCACCCGATTTGTCAGCTTTTTTAGAGTTTTATTATTGTTCACTCAGCGTAACCATTTTCTAAGTAGTAATAATTCTATTGGATGTGTTTGGTTGGAATCTCTTACTTTCGTACTACTTTCAAAAACGACCAAAACATGGCTAAACTCTTTTGTAAATCGTTGTATTTGTGGTTCTCTAGCGTCTAACACAATCAAAGAGCAAAGGAGTAGATATTATAAGCAGGTAATGAAATAAAAGATTTAATAGTATTTGAAGGTTAATTTACATTATCGAACAATTATTCTTCGTTCAGAAACATGAAAAGGTCCGAAAACAGGCAGTCCCATGCATTTTGGCAGAAATCAATTTGGTACATTCCAGCAAATTATTGAATTTTGAAAGCCAATTAACGGATCCCTAACAAGTGAAGATGATCGATTTCCACATACCGGTTCCCATTCGTTCGCGTGATCGCCTCATAACAAACAACACCGCTACAACAAGAACCAGAAACAGCTTACCAGAATCGTGACCAACACGTGCCAAAACAAGCTTCCGCCTCATGCCTCATCTTCACCTCCCAGAGGAAACGTTGGCGATACATTGCATTCATTTTTTCCGCACACGCTACTTCTTCCGAAGCTCCCCATGTTCCCTCCTCTCTGCTAAAGTACCAGCAACAACGATCTGCTGTGGTAGCGGCGCGGCGCGGTGATCCCTCAAAACCACCCAAGCCGGCAAGCTGAGCTGAGCTGGTGCGGCGCCCGCCAATGAGCGGAAGATCCAAGCGTAGAAGCTCTAATTCAATAAACGCTTTTTTCACCACGTCTCACGTTGCTGGTTCCCTCCTCCTCTTGGCGCCCCCCATTCCGCTGATGGTGGAACCGGGCGCGCGAGCGAAACAAACGAAACACCGGTAACATCAAAACCGCCTTAGCAACGCCACACGTACAGAGAAAATGTGCATCATGCACTGCGCTCGTTTTTCTTTTATTTCTTCCCGGCACTGCCGCGCCGGTTCTTCCCGAACCCGGTTCTCGGTTGTGTTGCAGTATTTTGTTTTATAATCGTCCGTCGTGGTCCTTTTTTCCGACCCGCTAACTCGCCCCTTTCTGCTACACTGACTGACGACGACGGATTATGGGCGGGAGTCAGAATCAGCTGTTGACGTGACCTAACGCGCGAGAAAGTCTCGCGAGCTTAGCTACCGTCATCGTCCATCGGATCGTTGCTGTAGTGGCTTCTTAACCGACTGACTGTGAATGATTCTCCGTCGAGTCGATGTCGGTAAATCGTGCCCGCCCTAGTGGAGTGGAAGGAGGGCCGTTGAACTGTCCCCGCTTTGTATGCAACTCCCTTCGTTTAGTATACCTACTTGAGTTGCATCTCGCAAGCGACCAGAGCAGAAGTATGATCGAGCAGGAAGCCGGCGCCGCCAGTCGCTTTGATCTTCCCTGTCTTCTGAGATATGGTGGCGGGCGCGAGGGACTTCAGTTGAGTGGAGCTGGAGGAGTGTGTCTCGTGTCGCACGACGACGGATTCGGGACCAGGAAGAGACCCCCTTTCTCGCGGGTGGATCAGAGTGTAGGGTTTTGTGAGTTAATGAATCGGATAGAATGAAATTCCCGATTCTCTGTAGTCCGATCACGTTTATGACGATGATCTCTGAAGCTGATTGAAATGGTATTCTTGCCATGTTTTCCATATTATGAAAAAAGGTAAAAGAAAAATGCTTCAGTAATTTGAGGGCAGAATAAGGTATAACTTTATTTGAGTGTTTGTATCTGTGAATATGAATGCTTTGGCTGTCGATTCTGATTTGTATGCAGAAGGTCCTGCATTCAATCCCTGATCAGTCTCTGTCATCCTACTTTGTATCTTTCTATCTACTTTCTTCTTATTGATCCATACAACTTTTTTTTATGTTTGTTTTCCAAGCAGTTATCTCAATAGTTCTTGTTCCTTGTGTAAGCGTAGCTAATCTGTCGATACTGGAGTACCAACTACGGGCAATCAAGCTCATAAGCTGCAACTATGTATTTTAATATTAGAAGTCGCACACGACTGCAAAATGCAAAATGTTGTCCTGTATAAAGTTTTTCTCTGAGTTTTGAACCAGAAATGAATCCGGGCCATATTTTGATGGATAGATGAGGAATATTTGGAGTAGGTGATGCCTGGAGCTCTCTGCACCACCATGGGTGCTCAGGACTGAAAGTAGTAGTAGCAGTAGTAGTAGTAGTAATGCCTGGAGAAATCCTTATTAGATTGTTCATATTGAGATCCTGAACAGATTATTTTCCATGACGAATTTCTGACTTAGTTCAGGTGATGATTAACCTGGGCTTGTTAGGGGAATATCTGTAAATAAAAAGAAAATCGCGTTAAGTACTGTTCCTTTGAATTCCACTAAGAATTTGCATCCTTTGACAGATACGTATTTCGACCTCAACTGTAAGGTCGTCTTCAGTGTCTTGTACTTGACTCAATTCTTAGTGGAATTCAAAGGAACAGTACTTAACGCGATTTTCTTTTTATTTAGTTCAGGTGTTGTTTACGAAATTTCCAATTTATTTTGCGCGAGATGGATTTTGAAGTTGTGGTGAGATCCATTGAGGATTAGGAAAAAAAAATGTAGTGTTTTCTAAAATTTGTTCAAAAATCCATGGTGGAAGGAGTTCTAAGCTGAAATTTTGTACCATCTCACAGTGGGAAAAATGGACCCAAAATCGCAACTTTTGGAAGCCGCTGGTTTGGAAAGGCATCAAAGACCTATTTCTATGTAAAAAATGACAAAGAATCGAATGACGGCGGTCTCGTCTTGTGCAGACCAAGGGAAATGTCCCATTTTGCCCCATTATCCACTTTTTTGCACTATTTCAATGCAAAATATAACAAAGAAGTTAAGATAAACCTCTGCCGCCGGTATATATTCCAGAAAAATGTCTAACTCTGCAGCATAGATTGTTCTCGATTGAAGTTGAACATTGTCGTGTTGTCTAGATCACTGTAATGCCCCATTTTGCCCCATACTACTTATCTAATATGAAATACTAGTTTTTTTTCATAGATTTTCAAGCTGTCTTCTGTGTTTCCGTGCTAATTATGAGAATCATGATACAAATACTGTTGCCCCAATTCTCCCTAATTTTCATGGTTCAGTGCAAAATTTGACCAAAAAACATTTGAAGATCTCCACTGAAGATCTACGTTAATGAAAAACATTCAATATTTTAGCAAAGATGATCCATAAGGAGGGTGGAACATTTTCATGTTGCCCAGCGCACAATGAAGTCCCGTTTTACCCCATGTTCCTCAAAAACTATTGTATGTAATTAGTTTTTTTTAATAACTTTTCAAAGTGTTTTTGATGATTTTATGTAGATCAGAGCAATCACGATTCAATTATTCTTGACAAACTAAATAAAGTTGATTTACACCATGGCAGACCAGAGGAATGACCTATTTTGCCCCAATTCACCCCAATTTTCATGTTAAAAATTTAACCAAAATACATATGAAGATCTCCACGGATTATATTCATCCATGAAAAACGTTCATTTTCATGTTGTTCATATCACGATGATGCCCCATTTTGCCCCTTACTACTTAAGGACAAGGTATTTGGAGTACATAGCTCAAATTTTCAAGAGCACCGTTTTTTAGAACCGTTGAACGGATATGGCTGAAAATGCATCATGCTGATTGTTCAGTGGTTGTCAGCAGCATGATGCATTTTCATCCAAATCCAGTCATCGGTTCTAAAAAACGGTGCTCTTGAAAATTTGAGCTTAGTACTCCAAATACCTTGTCCTTAAAAAAATGTGAAAAACTAGTTTTTTATAAGTTTTCAAGCTATTGTCGATGTTTCCCTGAATAAGAACGGGAAGTGTCCTATTTTACCCCAATTCACCTTTTTTATGTTTAATTGTAAAATTTTACCACGAAGCATATTTAATGTTAACTTTTATTTACTTCATCTTTTAATGAAAGATTAATGTTGAACAATTCGTCATTGAAATCATCGTCATCATCAAACTTTCGAAAGCAGTTTTTTCGTTCAAAACAAAAGTCTTTGCTATGAAAATATATTCACTGTACTCCACATGAGAAATAGAATGCAGTGAATATGTTATCATGGTCGATGTATTTATTTACAGAGAGAAAACTGCTTTTTATTTTCCAAAAAATGATGACGGATGCTTGAGCCTTAAGAAGAAAAGATAAAAAAATACTACAGTACTGGCAGAGCCGTAGCGTGGTCTCATGGCGCCCTTGGCAAGCATCCAGGTTGGCGCCCCACGACAATTAAACATTGTTTATTTGTTTAAGTTTGTAGTTATTATTTTTTTTTTCCAAAAAAGTTATATTTTGGTGTTTTGAAGAACAAATATCCTTCGATTTTGTTTTAATTTTCTTATAGTATTTTTCATTTGTGTATTTCGTTAGGAATTTCATTGAGTGTCACCCAAAAATTATTCGAAATCAATTTCTCTTATACAGGCATAAATACGAAAACATTTTGCATTTCAAAAAGCTCGCCAAAACTAGTACAATAATTAGAATTGACATTTCAGCTTCATGACATAAATTATTCATAATTTTCTTTAGGAAATCTGACACTCCAAACTAAAGGTTTCTTTTATCAATTTTCGGCGATTAGTTCAATTGGTTTAATTGCCAGAATTCTCCAAATACTGTACCAAAGGTTTCTTCTTTATTTAATTTAGTTTAAAAATAATAATCAAAATACTTCTTAGAAGATCTGTGGTAAAAATTTCAGTAGTTATTGGACGCACCATGGACATGGAGGAATACCAGGAGGAATTCCTGAATCTCTGCATAACATAAAATTTTGTTGAATCTCTGAACTATTGAAGAATCTCGGGAGGAATTTCAGCAAAAATATCAGAGGAATACTTGATGAAAATCCTGGATAAATTTCAACAAAAAATTCCAATGGAGTTCGTGGAGTAACTCTGGCAGGAATTTCTGGGTGAAATGCCTGATGTAATGCTTGTAAGAATTTGTAAAGAGCCACTGGAAGATTTTCTAAAAAAAATACTTGGAAGAATTTTTAATGGAATCCCTGAAAATGTTTCCTAAGGACTGTCTTTAGAATTTAGGAGAAAAAATCCCTAGGTTTTATGACGAAATCTCCGGAGGAATTTCAGAAGGAATCCATAGAAGGCTTTCAAAAGAAACCTCTAGGGAAACTGCTGAATGAATCCCAAATTTATGATTTTCTGGTGGAGTTTACAAGGAAATTGCATGAAAGGTTTCCTAGCCGAATTCTAGCAGAAATATATGGAACAATCCCTAGTAAGCATGGAACAGTTTCGGAAGGTTTCAATAGAAGAATTTCTAATCAATGTCTAAGAAGACATCTATCTTCTTTTTAAAGGAATCTATAGATGATTTTCTGAAGGAAACTTTGAATTTCTAACGGAATTTCTGCTGGACTTTTCATAGGAATCCATGGAGGAATTACAGAGAAAATCAATAGAAGAGTACCTAAGTACCTAATCATTAAAGATATTTTTGCAGAAATCTCTAGAAGAATTCCAAAGAAAGCTTTGGAGCTCTGTAGACATTTTGGTATTCTATCAAATTCTTGGAATAATATCGGGAAGAATCCTTTGACTAATTTCTGAATAAACTCGTAGATAAGTGCCTGAAAACCCCCCTGGAAGAATTACTCCAGGAGATTTTTTTATTTGATTTTTTTAGAAGTTTCAAAAATATTTTTTTTTTGTGAAAACACTTTGATTTTTTTTGCTAGATTTTCAAGATTTTAAAGCCCAAAGAAACATTTACTGGAAACAACAACGGGATGAACTAAAAGAGCATCGTCTGAACCTTTTGTAAACACTGTAAAATATTTTATTAAATGCGAAGAAAATGCTCGGACGTAACCTCAAGACCTTTCCCAGTACGAATGTTTCGGAATTTACAGAAAGAAAGAAACTTTCACCAGACTTTTGAAAGCTTATTGATTTTGTTTTGCTCATTTAAAAAACTAAAATAGCTTCTGAAAACAAAAAAGTATATAAATTCATAGAGAACATCATTATAAATATTCAAAATAATCTAGAGAAACCTGTTTTTTTTTTGAGAATACGGAAGAACGTAAAAATACATGATCAACCACAGATATCGTAAATAATGAAATCTGGATATTGTGGATTTCCTTGGCCACTGGATTCGAAGGTCGATTCGACACCCTATTTCAAACGTCCTTTTCTACACGCAGAAAAATAAATTGTGAACACAATTAAATTCTAGTTCATATTAAACAATTTTTCAGTTTGCTATAGCGACAAACTGATTTCTAGTTAAAACTGAACTGTTCCATTGTTTGATAATACAAATATTTTCAATTGCCGAAATTTTTGACAGTTTGTTAGAACAAACACTGATTTGGTAGTTTCAACATAAAATACCGAATTGATTTAAACGACTGCACATTTGCCTCTAACAAGGCCGGAATGTGATTGTGTTGGTGATGGCTGCTCCTGCGGCAGCTCGGAAATCTATTTTTAGACAGTCGTCGAGCGGATGGAAGCGAGAACGAATAAAAAAAACAAAAAGGCGAAACCGACCAACTTTTTGTGGATGTTGTCTTGAGTGCCTGCGCGTTATCCATCACGGCCAAAACTGCACTTGGAAGTTGGAGTAATGGATTTGCTACACTTTCTTCGTTGTGGCGATGTTGGGGTAGGAATTTTAAAGATGTGTGAGTGCTTCCGGGCCATGTTTGTGGTCCTCATTTTGTTGATACAAATGAAGTTTTTAACGTTATATAGAATGATGGAAATTGGTTGTTTTGATCGATAAACTCTACATAAGAACAAAGAAATATAACTTTGGAATAATTAAATGGTCAGTTTGAAAATCAACCATGTGTTTTATTGTTTTAAACAAGCCTCATTTTTCTGCGTGTACGAGCTTTGTCAATTTGATGTCTCCTTGCTGCCACTTTTGCACAAACTAGCTCGTTTTTTGATGCGACCTTCTGCTGTCATCGTTGAAAAAAAAGACAGCGAAGATGATATGTGAGTGAGGCAGCAAAAAAGCACGTGCCATTCTGTCACTTTTGACACATTCGACTGTGAAACCAAGTGTGAAGGTAAAAACGGACAATTTTTGGGACTGTTCGAGGCACGAACGTTCCGAACCGTTGTGTTCGATAAGGGAATGCCCGCACAATAATATACAAAAAAAAGAAAAGCAGCTCCCTGTTTCCATCTTAGGTGTTTTCGGCGCCCCTCTGAGGCTGGCGCCCTTGGCGGGGGCCAACCTGGCCAACCGCACGCTACGGCCCTGCCTGAGTACTGGTAAGAATAAAGTAATGGTAAGAATAAAGTACACATTCGTCATTTTTAATACAAAATGGTCAAGTTTGGAGGGCTGTATATTGGCTTCAAGAGCACCAATTACTCTGCAATTTTAAGTGCAGCTCAGAAATAACTTAAGAGCTACCGCAAAATTGTTTACTCTTACAGTATATACAACTTTGTAGAATGAACTTAATCTCTGCAATTGATTGTTTTACAAATTTTTAGGTAGCTTGAGAAAAAAAAAATGATGTTTATTTTTTGTCAAAACTTACAAGCCCCCACGAAACAATTTTTAAAAGTTTCAAAATTTTTAAATTTTTAAAGTTGTTTGCCAATAACATTTCAAATTACTTCCGAGTTTCAGTTAAAATTTCAGGATGATTGGTGCACTAGAACTTGAGATACAGGTCTCCAAATATGATTAAAAAATGGTCAATGTGTATTTTATTTCTACCAGTACTGCATTTCTGATCAGAAAATTGCACTCATTAATATCCAAAATTTGTGTAACATGTTTTGTATTCTCAAAAGTTTTTGAGTTCATGATTTCTGATGACAATGTCCATCCATTAAATAGGAATATAGAAATCTCTAAAGAAATCATTGAAAGAATTCCCGAGACATAAATCCATAAAAGAATTTCTGAAGATATATCAGCAAAAATCTGAAGCAATCATTAAATTATGTATTGTTCGAATCCATTGAGTCATCATTGGAAAAAAATCATGAATAATTTGGGGTAAAATTTAAAAAAAATCTATGATGTTTTTGTGAATGTCTTGTCTGACTCCTGCAGAAATCCTATTTATACTTTTTGAAAGAATTCCTGGAACAATATCTGAAGAACCCTGAAGAAATCCCCTAGTGGAATTCTTAGAAGAATTTGTATAGAAATTTAGTTAATTCGTACGAGAACCCTTTACTAAAACCCGGAAAATTTTTGAAGGAGTTCCTGTAGATGTATCTGAAAGATTACCTGGGTTCGTTACGATTTCTATTTGAGAAAAAATCCTGTAGAAAATCATCGCAAGCGCTCTTGGAGAAATTGCTTTTGAAAATTCATGGAGAAATTCCTGGAGGCTTCCTCAATCCTGGAGGAATTTAAGCGAAATTCCTTGAGGAATGAAGAATCTCTGTATGGAGGAGTTCGTAGAGGAATACCTGATTCCTGAAGGAATATCTAGACGAATTTAATTTCTAAAAAAAAACATCGCTATGGTGAAAATCAACTCCAAAGTTTTACTCGTTCCCCATCGAGCAGACACGCCGTCTGTCTCGATGGCAAATATATAGTTTGAATTCGGTAAAAGTTGTTCTTCGTCGCCGCCTGGAGTCCCCCTCCTCCAATCCACACAACAAGGTCCACCCCAGACGAAACATACGGATTTGATGGATTGCCGATTTCTGCTTTAAAACACCATCGAGCTGTTTTGTCGTCTATTATTGCTGATGCCTTCAACGATTCTGCCACCGCTGGAGTATACCCCGATTGCCTCAAGACGGCAGTTGTTTAGTTCAAAAACGGAGATAAGAAACAACTAAGCAACTATCGTCCCATCTCTGTACTGCCTGCGATCAACAAGGTGTTTGAACAGCTGCTCGCGCGACGTCTTCTAGAATTCCTGGACATGAACAATTTCTTTTATACAAAACAATACGGTTTCCGCAAGGGTTCTTCGACTCAGACAGCAGTACTTGAACTGGTAGATGAACTGTCCGATACAATTGATCGAAAAAACCGTTTTGCTGGTTGCTTGTTCTTGGATCTGTCGAAAGCTTTCGATACAATAGATCATGTGTTTCTTTTGAAAAAACTTGAATCTTGTGGAATTCGAGGTCTTCCCAACACCTTGTTCTCCAGCTATCTGCAAAATCGGAAGCAAACTGTCGTTATCAACGGATATCGGAGTAGTGAGCGCAGTGTTGTAATCGGAGTGCCGCAGGGCAGCAACCTAGGACCGCTTCTGTTTCTTATATATGTGAATGATCTGAGTTGAATGGAGTTCCTAGACTTTTTGCGGACGATTCTGTTTTTTCTTATGCCGGCCAAACTCCTGAAGAAATTGTTTCCATGATGCAAGAGGACTTAAATATTGTTAGTGAATACTTGGAAAACAACTTGCTATCACTAAATGCCACGAAAACAAAGTTCATGTTATTCCGAGGGCCTCGTACAATCGTTTCGACACATTCTCGACTTCTGATTAGGAATATAGAAATTGAAGAAGTTGATTCTTTCAAGCATTTAGGTATTATTCTCGATTCTACGCTGTCATGGAAGGAACATATAAAAAGTGTAGTTCAGAGTTGCGCGCCAATGTGCGGTATGCTAAGGAAACTATCATACTATCTTCCTCAACATGTGCTTTTGAAAATTTATTATGCATTTATAAATAGTCGTTACCAATATGCGTCTTGTGTATGGGGTTCGGTAGGAAAACATCAGCTAAGAAGCTTGCAAATTCAGCAAAATCGATGTATTAAAGCAATTTACCGACTTCCGTTCCTCCATCCTACAATAAACTTGTTCAACAGTTTGGGCCATAACATAGTTCCAATCAGCGCCTTGCACGAATATCAAACATCAATAATAATCCATAGAATCATACACATTCAGGATATACATCATAATATTGAATTGCAAAATGTAACACATCAATATGAAACTCGCAATTTAGATCGTATCGTTGCCTCTAATTTTACTTCTGAGATAGGTAGAAGAAGGTTCACAGCAATTGGACCTCGCATTTATAATAATTTGCCCATTACTGTAAGAAATTCTGGATCTGTAGTTATATTTAAGAAAAACTTGAAAAGGTATGTAAATAACAATCTAGACAGGTATCTTTAGGAAGGAAAAGCTAAAGCTTAATACTATTTAAACAGTCATTGTAACACCACAACAACAACCCTCACAGTGCTTTTTGTCTCTTTAGAGGAACATTACGTTCATTAGAGTACAAAAAGTGCAGTGCTTCTGTACACCCTATAATTGAATAATCGTTAATAAAATTGAATTGAAATTGAATTGAAAATTGAACTCTTTCTTGTTTCTAAAGAGTCTTGATTACTATAATTTGCATGCAAACTTAAAAAAAAAACTTTGAAACTTATGAAAACTCTATTTTTAATGCTTTTTAAAGAATATGGGGCAAAATGGGACATTATCGTGTCATGATATGGGCAACATGTAAATATATCACCCTCGTTGTGGATCATCTTTCCAAAAATATTAAAAATGTTCATGGATGTAGATCATCAGCAGAAACCTCCAAATGCTTTTTGGTCAAATTTTACACCGAAACATGAAAATTGGTGAGAGTGGGGCAAAATGGATTACATTCCGTGCTCATCCATGGCGGGAATCAACTTTGTTTCGTTTCTTAAGAGTATTTGTATCGCGATTGCTATTATTTACATGGATGCGTCAAAACAGCTTGAAAACCTATGGAAAAGCAAATGATTCTAGCACTCAAGGAAATGGGGCAAAATGGGACATCATCGTTATTTAGGCAACATGAAAATGCTTCATCTTCGTTGTGAATTATCTTTGCTAAAAGTTTTTGCTAAAAAATTGATGTAGATCATCAGCAGAGATCTACATATGCTTTTTGGTCCGAAACATTAAAATTAGGGTGAATTGGGGTAAAATCGCTTCTATGATGTTATCCAACTCTATCTCGTTTTATAAGAGTTTTTGCATCGTGACTGCTATGATTTGCATAAAAGCTTCGAAAAATGGTTGGAAACTTATAAAAAAAAACTAATATCAATAAATTTAAAATAATATGGGGCTAAATGGCACATTATTGTGATTTGGACAACATGAAAATGTTCCAGCCTTCTTGTGGATCATCTTTGTTAGAATACTGAACTATTTTCATTGATGCAGCTCTTCAGTAGAGATCTTCATATGATTTTTGGTAACATTTTTCAACGAAACTTGACAATTATGGTGGATTGGGGCAAACTAGGTTACTTCTCGTGCTCTGCCATTGTGGAAATCTACTCTATCCTATGATTTGCATGGAATCATTGAAAGCAGCTTGAAAGTCTATGAAAAAACTAGTTTTTCATTATTGATAAGTAGTATGGGACAAAATGGGGCAATAAAGTGATCTAGACATCAAAACAATGTTCAACTTCAATCGAGAACAATCTATGCTATAGTTTTCAACATTTTTTTGGAATATATATCGGCGGCAAAGGTTTATCTTCACTTCTTTGTTATGTTTTGCATTAAAATAGTGCAAAAAAAGGCAAAATGGGACATTTCCCGTGGTCTGCACAACGCGAGACCGCCACCATTCGATTTCTTGTCATTTTTTACATAGAAATAGTTCTTTGATGCCTTTCCAAACCAGTGAATCGCACTAGTGTACATTGTAAAACGCTTAAAATAACGCTTCAAATCATATGGGTAACTCTCACTGAGACCGTCCACCTATTTACACCTTGTATTTTTAAAGACATAAACCTTATTTATGAGAATGAGCATGAGCATTGGTGACCGTACATTTCGTAGTTGCTACTCCGTAATTGACCTGAGCTAGCGAAATTGCACAGAGAACCAAAAGGCTTGGGGCTTGGGATTTGCCACCATCGTCAATGTACACGTTTCAAGAACTCACACTTTATTGGGTCAATAACGGCGCTGGCCACGTCCTAACGGTCTACCGGGGAAGGAAAGAAATGTTAGTTCGACAAGCGTTGCTACTAGAGGTTATTTTAAAGGCATAAACTTTATTAAACGTATAAATTGGTTCTTTGGGACGTCATCAAACAAAACCCACTACCTTCGATTACTAAGTTCTCAAATAGTATTGCAATTTCCAGTAAAATCTTCGCATGCCGAACATATTCCAT
This sequence comes from Aedes albopictus, assembly GCF_035046485.1. Classification (NCBI taxonomy): domain Eukaryota; kingdom Metazoa; phylum Arthropoda; class Insecta; order Diptera; family Culicidae; genus Aedes; species Aedes albopictus. The sequence goes on from NC_085137.1 coordinate 32,802,741, forward strand.
TTATATCTTCCAGAAAAGCTTGTAAACACGGCCTTTTAATTTCCTATCCCTCTGTCTATCTGATAACTAGTTACGAACTATCATGCAAACCTTAATTACAATTTCTTTATTGGATTATAAAAACCCCTAATTGGCTGACACAGCCCGCTCGCCCGTCCATCCGCCAACCTCCCGCGTATCGGTTAAATCAACCGTTTTCCAGTAATTTACCGGAATCCTGCCACGTCGCGTCGTCATCGCACCATCAAGATATAGATGTCAAACAGCAAGCAGCACCAACAGCAATCCAAACACCACCGCAGCGTGCGTTCGCAGAATAGTAAAAGCCCATTTCCACTCATTACCTCTGTACCAGGTTAGGAGAGGCTCTGGCCTCCTATCCCGCCGTGCCCGCCTCGCCTAGCCCAGCAGGAGGGATGAGAAGCCTTATTCCTCTGTCTATCTAGTGTGTGTTTCAATGCATTTTCATCCACGGCAAATGCATAAAATGAGTGCAACGGGCCCGTGCACTTGGCAATTTAGCCGAACCGAATCGAGAATACTCGCACATTTCTGCTTGTAAACGCTTTTATGCAGATTATATCGGTGGTACCGTGAGGTGGAGTAACGTAGGAAATCACCATTGAACTTAGAAGTTTGTTTAACTGACTTCCTTAGAAAATATTCATATTTTGAGGGCTCTGTTGAACAGTTGATGTATTAATTAAGTATTAACAAATAGTTGATGGATGAGCTCGTTTTATATTATTATTTGTGGTATGATATTTATTCATTACAAAATAAAGAATTGCAAAAACTCGTACTTTGATTTTAGAGATAATGAAATTGATCAGAAATTGGTGAGTTCTTTCATGTTTTTGTTTTTGCTATGAGCTTCGGTATACAAAACCGATTAGTGCATTGGTGAGCTTGCTCCATATTATTGTTTTACTCTGATTTTCGATAATCGAACAGTAAGTTGATGAGCTCACTTTATATTAATATTGTTGCAATATTGCAGATAGTCAAATAATAAATTGGTGAGCTCGTTCCATATTGTTAGCATTATTCCGATCTTTGATTTCCGTTTAAGGATTATTTGGTAGAGATATTCTCTCGATTTTACGCGAAAAGTTTCCCCAACTGACAGTGCCCAGCACTAAACAAGCACCTTACACACCGCAAAGCGGGCGAACGACAGTCGCAAGTCAAAATAGCAGTCATTCTTTCAATCACCCACTAGCGGTAGCAGCCGCAGCAGCAGCAGCATACAGACTACACACAGTCAGAGTGATAATGATCAGAGAGAGCTTTGCTGCTGACTGCTGGGACTGCGTGACACCTCGGCATTCATTGCTCGGCTCATATCGCCTATTGAACGACAACGATGAGGACGACGACTGCAGCAGAGGCACTAGCAGTGCAATGCAATTCCGCGTAATGCACCCCATATCGCGGTTTATAGGCGCACGGCAGCGACGACGACGGATCAAGTCGAGAACGATAACGGTTCACCACTATGCGCCATTCAGCTGCTTGCTAGTACGGATTCCAAAGTGTGGAAATCGCATTTGGAAGCATTCGGTTGGACGAATGATTCGCCAAGTCAACTGCATGCGAAACAGAAACTGGCGTTGGAATGTGCTTTTTGCGGGGCTTGAGATATGTGAAATGTGGTGCGGTTTTGTGGGTGGATGGGTTTGGACTGACTGAAGAAGACGTTGTCTTAGGGGTGCCAGGGTAGAGAGGCGAGGAAGGAGACAGGCGATTAGGCCCAATCAAAGTCCAATGCGATAGGATCTTTTATGCTGGTGTTGTGTATGGCCTCTGTTAGGTCCCTGGTGGTGGATTTGCGTGTTGATTGAGAGAAAATATTGCAAGCCGAGCATTCTTGTTGTAGATTATGCTAATTGAAGCTAGTCATGGGTGACCCAATATCAGAGTAATAATTAACGCCTACATAGCCGGTCGAATCTATATATCATTAGGACACGAAAACTCTATTTATTTGTTTGTTACAAGTTTCATATATAACTCACTATGATATTCTTAACAAATTCAATGTGATTTGACGTGATCATTAACGATCTTTAAGAAACTATTCTCCAGAGTCCAGATTGTTCCACTAACATCATCAGAAGCTTCTTAAGAGGAAATGGGTCACAGAATCTAGACTTACTCCATCCAAGATTATTCTTGAGCGACCATAACTACTAGCTACTTCAGTATCGTCACATGGACTGCAATTAGGCGCCACCCATAACTTACGTAATGCTGTAGGAGGAGGAGGAGGAGGAGGAGGAGGAGGAGGAGGAGGAGGAGGAGAAAGTACAGACGAGCGTTACGGTCTTGTCACTGAAAGACATCCCTAGTGTACATGTGCTAGTGGTCTTCGATCTCCAGGAAGAAACCACCCCGTCTGCGCCAGAATTCTGTTCATTATAGGGAAGAGAAAAGAATTGATGATACATTCGCTCGCCCCTTGTAGACCGCTGTTTGAGCGGTCTAATGCAGATGTTGCCTGTAGGGAAAGGGTTGCCACGGCTTAGTTGTTCTAGTTTTTAAGCGCTACGTAATCATAGTGCATGAAGTAGGACTCTGTTATGGAAAATCAAACCGTTTGCTGAGTCAAAGGCTCAAATTATTCCTGATCTAAAACTGTTCATATTTTCATTGCACAACTGCAACTCCACAGGCATTTCCACACCTATTACGAAGAACATTGTAAATTCTTCGAAACCGAACTGGCACTTTTCATGCATAAATTCCGCCACGTATAGCACAGAAAGGACCCCACAAAATAGTCCAACACCTAACAAGTCCCCATCAGTTGCGCCACGTGGTTAAAAAGTGTCCCACGCCATCCCAACCGCCACAGCCAAGCACTAGGAATTGCCTCATTCAACTCAGAGGGAAAAAAGAGTGCCACCACATTTCATTCCGGACAACCAGCAAGCAGACCCTGCGGCGGCAGCGACGTCGAGTGGAAAACAGTTTTTCTTTCGGTTTTTTCCACAGTGCTTGGTAGTAGCCGGCTGCTGGTACGCCACGACACGGGAAGGTGTTTTCCCGACCCAACGTGTAAAGTACCTCTGTACCACGTCGGAATGCGGCTGGTTTTTGTCTTGGGCAATGTGTAACAGGACCGCCGCCGCCGCCGGCACCGCACTCTGAGTAGGACTGGTTTAGCGGCGGTCTCAGTGGCACAGTTCTCCTGGTAGTGCAGAGGACGCAATATTACAGTTGAAAGGATGTCGGTGGCGCACGCTATGTCTGAACTAGCAGATTATTTAAATTGAATGTACATCGGGTTTCTTTCCACCAAACATCAGTATTCAAGCTATATTTTCATTTGCAGAAGGTTTTAAAATATTTCATCGGGGAAATTTTGATTTTTCATCTTTTTAGCTGTTTTTCATACAAATTTACATGAAATTCTCATTTTCGGCCAATTTCTCTCCCATACAAAATGTATGGAAAAATTTTCACCGATAGAATATTTTAAAACCTTCTGAAAATGAAAATATAGCTTGAATGCTGATGTTTGGTGGAAAGAATCCCCATGTACATTCAATTTTTATAATCTGCTGGTTCAGACATAGCGTGTGGCGGGCTTTGTCGTCCTCGTCAGTGGGTGGTGTGGTAACTACCTCTGCTATATGGTGATGACGGTTGATTGTAATTAAGCGTTCCCAGCGCTGAGCGCAAAGCACAGAGGGCCGATTTAGTTAGAAAAACCGATGAAATACCATGTTTCTTTGGGGAGGAACTAACCCGGGCTAAAAATCTCGTTAATGAAGGCAAAAAACCATGCTTCTCAATACTAGTGATGAAATGCAAATGCCTTATAGATACACCATTATTGGGCAGTAGTTTTGCATCAGTTTTCGAAAAATGTATGGAACTTTATAACTTTATAATGAACGAAATTTTCCCAGATTTTTGTAAACGACGCAATCTAAAAAAGTTCTGAAAAGCTTAAAATCTAGAAAAAAATTTAATATACTCAACTCAAATTCTAGAAAAATGGCACTTACACCGCTATGCATCTGAGCCTCTCATTTTCAAGTTTCATGAAGTTTCAAACAAGGATGGGAACAGTCACTTGGAAAGAATTACACACACTTGCAGTTTTCTCAACTCAGAAGCGGGCAATCAAGAAACGATGTATGAACGACTTTTACCTTGTGATTTCGTCTATAACTTTGCCGAATAAAGTAGGGTTCGCACACGCATACCAAAGTCGTGAGGGAGCTGCAAAGGCAACTCTCCACGAGGTGAATGTAAATTACACTCACCTCGTGGAGAGTCGCTTTCACAGCTCTGTCACGACTTCGGGATTCGTGTGCGACCCCTACTCTATTCGGCAAAGTTTTAGACGAAATCACAAGGCAAAAGTCGCTCATACATCGCTTCTTGATTGCACGCTTCTGAGCTGAGAAAAAAGCAAGTGAATGTAACTCGTTGCAAGTGAGTGTTCCCATCCCCGGTTTCAAACAAAATAGGGGCAAAAGTATGCTCAAGAGCAGGGGCCTACATTGTCGAAATCAAAATATCAAGACCAACAATTGAAAAGGCCACAACAACATTTTGTAAACAAACATGTTTCTATTGACTTGAGGCCTTTTGAACTCCATCCACACACCTCACCATCACTAACAGAAAGCGCAAACAACAAGCTTTCTGATAGTGGTGGTGAGATGCGTGGGTGGATCTCAGAAGGCCTCAAGTCGACAGAAACGTGTTTGTTTACGCAATGTTGATGCGGCCTTTTCAATTGTTGGTCTGGATATGACGCCGAAAGCGAGCACCCATCAGCATCGTAGGGACGCCGACGACGGGAACATTCTCAACAACATCCAAGCGCATCGCTTCATCCGTTGTTCTTTCCGCTTCCTACGACGCAACGACGGGTGGCGGGTCATTTTCACACCGACTGGGTTTCAATCGAAATTTTCAAATTGCCTAAAATGCATGTTTGCTTAATTTTTTTATGGGTAATAGACCAATTCAGTAAAATATGCATAGAATACATATACATTACACAGACTAGCTGGCTGTTACATTCATTAATTGAGTTATAACAGAGAAAATCATTCGATATTGAACGGCCGTGCGAGAGCATGTGAGTACGAAACAAACTAGCATCTGCGACGACACAGCACCGTCGGTTCATCGGTGACGATGACAGTCGGATCGGGCGACGACGACGGCGTCTTGTTTCCATTGACGATTGAAAACATTGTTTACAAACTTCAGCTGAAAATTTCAATTGAAATTGAAATTGTTGGGCCCTGCTCAAGAGCAACTTTAGGTTACATGAAGTTCAGAGGATCAAGCTGCTTAAAGCGATCATACTGAACTTGATCGGAACTTTGTTCTAAAGTTCCAGTAAGGTTTATTATTAGCCTCTTAAGCAGCTTATAAGCTGTTGAAAATGCTCATCCGAACTAGATCGGAACTTTCATGTTCTCAGAAGCTCACTACAATAGCTTTATGTTCTGAGGAAGCTTAAAGTGACATTATTAGGTGAAAAAGTCCAATTATTTGCTAATTTGAATTTACATGGATAAGAAATGCAAACGAAAAAAAAAACGGATTCGAACTACGTGAGAGTCCTACGCAGAGCTTGGCTGGTGAGGTGATGTCTATAACAAGGGATTTTCAGATCTTTCCCCTTGCGGTGCATCTGATAACATAATGTGTAGGTTCTACCCTTTTCCGAAAATAAAATTCCTACAGCTGCTCGAAAACAGTTCCAGGTATAAATTGGTAGGATAACAAAACTGCCGTAAATACAGAAGCTTTCCTATATTAAATACAATAAATTGATCAACACTTCTAAAAATAATTTCTAGTCGAATCCCTATATAAAATATTATTGAATTCATAGAAAAATTTATGAAATCAGGAAACTTTATAAAATTGTCTATTCTTCAATAAGGAATTTTTGGCTGACTGAAAGTTATATTTTAAATGGGATTTTATATATGGGATTTAGGCGGAGGTTCTCGAGAGTTATCAACAATAATCTTGGAGATTTTTATGGTCAAATCCATGAACATCAAGAAACTCACGTAAAGTAAGTAGTAGATGTTTTTTCGAAATTTGCTATATGTATTTCAAGACAAAAAAAAAGTTTTTTTTTATTTTACTGTGTCGACATTTTTGGAAAAGCTTCTTGCCGAAAAATTAGAATTTTCCAAAGCAAATTTAAAAAATCCTACGGAATACTTCCAAAGGTTTTCGGAATGTTCTGAACTCTCACATGATGTTGCTGCATCGCCACGCCTCACTGTACAGCCGACTGAGTCCGGCTCTGATAGAGTCACTCACACTAACCCATGTGATAAGGGGATATCGATGACAGCACGACGCAACGATGATAATGCAATAACAACAAAACCGTAATCAATAGTTACCTCAACGTGGCGATCTACGAGTGTCTATCTAAACCTAAATTAAAATTAATTTGATTATCCTAAAACATCAGTTATAGTTATAAGTTATTATTGTACTCTGAATTCGTATGATACGCTGCTGTGGATTTCTTATACTAAAGGTAGTGTACGAAAGCTTAGGTCGAGAACATTCGAGCCGCATAATTATTGAAAAAGCAAATTGTATTAAGCTTCGTCCAGTAAACACTCACTGATCCTTATTCAAACTTAACCTAAGAATACTAAGCCTACACCAAATTCTTGAGCTGTTCTATAAAGCTGAAAGAAAGTGTAGCCACTTGGTGTTTTAACACATGAATTCGACTTTAAAATTCAACATTCTACTATTCTTTCAGGAACTGTACTAATCGTTACTGATTATTCTTCAAAAATTTCTGGATGTTAGACAGGAAACTCTTCTTCTTTTGCTGTGTCAAAAAACTTTCCCAGCAATTTTTCAATTAATTACGTTTAAAAGTGTTCTTCAGATTTGTATAAAACATTTCAGGAATTCGGCAACACTTTTTTTGAAAAAAAAATCCCCAGCAATACCACCAGAAAGTGTAGAATCTCCATTTAGGTAGAATCTGAAGAACAATATCTAAATGGATTTTCATTATAGTCCAGTTGGAGGACTTAAGGAGGGATGGAAAGGGGAGTTGAAGGACGTTGATGGAAAGTTTGATTTGGAGACTTGAGGAAATCTAAGGTTATCCATTCAGTATAAGTCAGTAGAAATAAGGTCTGCACTAAAACACTTTGAAATTCCTCAGAAAACCCCCATGAGACCACCGCAGATTTACCTTAATATCTGCTGAAACCAACCTGTCGGACCAACCTCCTCTTTTCGACATCCACCAAACTCATGAAGTATAATTTTTATTTATGTGTGATGTTTGACGACATCCAAGCTTTCGGAAATTCCAAGACAGTCATCTTTATATTCACTGATATACAGCTAAAATGTTTAGGATAGGCTATTTTTTTTGTTAAAAATTCGAATTGACGAAACTCTTTGAAAATTTACCGATTTAAAAAAAATCAAAAGTAATAAAAGAGGAAATTTTTCTAGTTTTAGGGTATTGTTCAAGATTTAGGAACTATGTACGGACACCGAAGATGTTCCGAATTTTCAAGGGTATGTCTGAAGAGCATTTTTTTCCGCAGTCCGCCATATTGTCTGACGTATATTTTTCCCGTAAACTAGATCTCGTTCCCCGGCCAGTGGCGGCTGGGAAACTCAATGATACCCCCTTGATCTTCTGAACTCCCTTCATCTTCTGAAACTCCTGAATACCCCTGAAACCTCTACAAACAACTTGAAACACCTTGCCCAAGCAACAAACATGTTATATAAAAGTTACGTTATTTCAACACAATGTTAGAATTACGTAAAATAAACTTCTATACAACCAAAACTTGCGCTGTCGTAACTCTATTATAACATGTGTGTTGCTTGGGTGAGATCCATCACAAAACTCCTTTGAGACGATCATAGGGTTCAATTACAGAAGTCCCCTAAAGTTCCTTGCAACCTCTCGAAATGCCTTGCAATGTATTGAAGCGCATTCAAAAGTCTCTAAACTCCACAGAAAACCCTCGGAAACCCCCGTTGACTTCCCTTAATGTCTTTTAAAACCTCCCCTAATATTCATGACAATCTCTTGACACACCTAGAAACGTCTTGAAACCTAGTTTTAATCCCTCTGACTGAAGCTCTCGGAGGAGTTTGTCAGCCTTTCAGTCTTCGCTGTGCAATCAAAACGACATATTTGTTCAATGTCCAACATTCAGTGGTCTACGCAATCTTTTTTATGGATTTTAACTTATGAGCTAATTTTACACTTAGGTCTATGCAATCTTTCTCATGGACGTCGAATATTTATTTCGTTTTGACTACACACCGAAGATTGCAAGGCCGACAAACCCGCAAGTAAAAAAGTTACTAGTCGATAGCATCCACAAAATCTGTAGTTCTTCTGAAAATCCTAGAGCTTGCTGAAGTGCCTCATAAAAAAACAAACGCTTTAATATCTTTAACTCTCTGGAGCTCTACTGGAAGCCCCAAAGCCTTCTGATACCAACGAAGATCCCTCTGTAAACGCCTTGAACTTCTCCTGAAACTTTTCTGTAATTTGTGACCCATCGAAAGGCCTTGAACCGTTTCGAAATGACTTTGAAACGCTCAGAGACCACCGTGAACTACTCTTAAACTCTATTGAAGACCCATAAACTCCCCCAAGAAAACACTATGTAAACTTTTAAAACGCCTTCAAACCTTTCTGAAGCCCTTCTGACAGTCCCTGAAGCTTCATGGGCATTGCCTGAAAGCTCATAAAATCCCCAAAAACCTTCCAAACGCATTGAAACCCTTCTGAAATTCTCTGGAGTTCTACTGAAAGCCCCTGAAGCCTTCTGATAATTCCGAGGATCCCTCTGAAATTAACGCAAACGCCTTAAACTTCCCCTGAAATCCCTGAAATTTCAGGCATTGAAATGCCTTTGAAGCCCTCAGAGGCAACAGTAGACTTTCCTTAAGCTACCGTAAAATGGGGTGTTAAGAACTCATGGGGTGTTACGGGATTCATCTTCACACACTACTTTGAAAAATCGCCTAACCATATAAAAATTGATTAACTAATTCCAAATTCGTTTCAAATGTGTGTTGGAAATAAAGGCATACTATAAGTATTACCATTCACGAAAATACGTTTTTAACTGGACACCAGACATCAAAAATAGAACGGTATCGCTTTTTCTCAATTTCGCTACCATTGAAACATTCATTTGTGAGGTCAGAAATATTATTAGGAAAAATATGTGAGTAATCCTAAGGTGTTCTACAACTGATTTCAAACGAAAATAGGGTAAAATATTTGATGTAACTAAGCTGGCTTTCGAAAAACAACAACTTTTGTAAAAAAAGTATAGTTTCATAAACTGGTTGGGTGTTAGGGGATGAAATTTCTCATATAACTTTTTTATATGTATCATGAAGTTTTGAGGCGATTGATTCATTTTATATCAGTTACTATTTTGAATGACGTATTACGGATTTCATTTTGGGTCATAGACATCCAATAGTTGCTATGGATGATAAATTCAACTAATTCAATATAGATCTTTAGAAACAAGTGTTTGATTGATACATATAATTAGAAAATTGGTCAAATATTTATTACTCAATGCCGCAGTAGTCCCCTCTTTACAGAAGTTTGTGTTCTTTAGATGTTTCGTTATGTTTCAACGAAGGCGTGTTTTTCAAAATAGATTTTCTGTCTGTTTTCTTATTTAAATATTGCGAATGATTGGTGCTAAAAAGTGACAGCTTTATGAAAATGTGGAATATGCCCACTAGGGTAGTTCAGACTTTAAACATGTCAAAAATTCAAAGCTCCCATATGTTCATTGCAATCCTTGGTGCAAAACTAGAGTCCTGTCAAGTTTTCAGCCATTTCGGTGGTGATTTAATGGTGGCCCAAAAGCAAAATAGGTTTATATGGGAATTACTATGAAGAATTTTAAAAAAAGGTTCTCCGCGCGGGGTGTCATTGGGCCAAAGTGGGTGACATTGGACCACTATTCCATACGTTTACAATACGACGGGAATGCATGTTGCGTGCTAGATTACTAGAATGCATACTTCTAAGATAGTTTGCATACACGATCGGATTCTCTGACTTCTATCGAATCCGTGGGATCGATGAACCAATGTTACCCTGAACGACGGTATTATGTAAACCAGACTGCCACTAACTCTTGCAAAAGAAAGTATTTATGAAGAAGACTCATGGCTGCTAAAATATCTCAGAATCTAAAATACGACCTATCAGCGATGCTCCAGAGTAGAAATATCAGCATTGAATACACAGTTTACACCCTGGGCCATCTAATGATGCTTGCATATAAAACATTTCAATATAAATGAGTTTTTAAGTGAACAAAAAACTGTAAATACACGTCCTTAGTTTACAACCTGTTGGTCAGTCTGAACTATTCGATTTGATTACTCTAAATAGTAACTGTGAATAATGTGTTTGTTAAAAATTGAAGCCACTCAGGTACAATTGACGCGATTTTTTTTCCAATTTCGAGGCTTTAACAAAAAAAAAACCTAATATACAAAGATAGATGACAATGAAACTGTCCCTGCACCTTCAGGACTATGATAATCTTTTTCGGCGATGTTCAAGAAATATTACAGCCACTGTTTACAATTAATCAATTTTTATCTTTCTATGAAAAATAAGAACTTTTATATTCATTCCCTTAAATTCCTTAACACCCCATTTTCACATTTTCTAAAAATTCGCACATTTCCTGAAAGTTTTAAGAAGTAGAACCCATGAATCGATAAGGACGAAAAATTTTTCCGTCCCTTAACACCCCATTTTACGGTATACTGAAGGCCCCTAAAACTCCTCAAACCCCCAAGACCTAGCCATGTAATCTCTTGAAACGCCTATAATCGGCGTCAAACGCTCTAAAGCCCCAGAAAACCCCCTGAAACGTCATTTCAACTTGAAACCTTTCTGAAACTTTTTGAAGCTCTTCTGACAGTCTCTGAAGTCCTTTAGAGTCCCTTGAAATTCCCTGAAACGCCTCAAAATCGCTTTGAAATCATCTGGAGCTCTCATAAAAACCCCCGAAACGCTTGGATATTTTATGTTTTGCTTTTAAATCTTCCAGGAAATCTGTTATATTTTTTCTGTAGGCTGAGTGTACCAGTTATCGCCATATTTGTTCCCTATTTGGCCATAGTAGTTATATGAGATAATTAAAATGTTTGTATCATTTCAAGAGTATTTAATGACAGGATGCATTTAAAATTTTCCTACTAAAACTTACATTATAGGCCAAAACTTGAGAACTTTTTTAATTTTCCACTATGACCTAACAGGGAACCACTAAAGCCATAACTGGCACACTTACCCTTCTTCCTTTTTAGATTTGACCTGATTATTTTCCTTTTTCATCCAAATATTTTGTCCGGAAAAGAATCCTCTATAAATTCAGAAATACTGCATTTTTTTCTGAAATTCTGTCAAAAATATAAAAATTTTTATTTGAAAGTCGCCAATAATGCCGGAATATTTCCATAAACTGGCATAAATGTTTTCTTTTTAGGTTCACCGGGAATCACTTCAGAACGGAACTGGAACGTCTTCGAAGGTATCTTCAGAAATTCTCCCAAAAATACAGTCGAACATTCCCTCGAAGATTTCAATGACTATTCTTCCAGGAAGTGCTTCAGAATTCACCAAATCGCCTAAAAATCATGAAAGGGTTTTAACATAATTCCACAATAAAGGCGAAAAGGGAATTCCAAAGTTGAGAAACTCCAAAATTTTGTTTAGAATCTCTTCTTCGATGGCCTAAATTCTCCAGAAATTGCAAACAATCTTTATTGTAATTCTACTAAAATATTCTAAAGAAGATCATTGTTGGTCTAATGTATTTTTTGTTACCTCTTTTAACATATTTGTGTCATCGACGTAGTTTGCGTAAAAAATCAATATCAATATAATATTATAAGAATGTCAAACCCCAAAATCCTAGAAACCCCTAACATATCCTCATAGAGTATCAGTCTCGAAAAACCTGGACATAATCAGTTCAACAGGAAATTAATATAATTTATATAATTTAACTAATTATTCAACAAATAATAAGTGCACCATGGAACACGATCTGGGAACCCCTACCTACTCTAATTTTTTTTTGCTGGTATTCAGCAAACTTTGTTGATGTTTTTGTTCTAATTGCATTCAGCAATACGAATTGCTGAGTATCAGCAATTATGTTTCAACTTGCTGAACCATCCAGAAAATTTAGACAGGACAGTTGATCAGCAACCATTTATTTTGCTGATTTTTTTTGTGCTGGAAGCATTTCGAAAATTTGGGTGTGTAGGCTCTTGCAACCCAGTTATCTACGCAGGAACGCAATATTTCTGCAACTACAGTTCACAGGAGTCAATGAAAATTTTACAGAGTATGCATGTGCCAAAAAATATGCGAACACAATTTAAATTCTTCGAATGAGTGTAATCAGTTTCGTACCTTTTAATTCCGCCCTATGTTGCTTATCCTTTGACAGATACTCGTATTTCGACTATTACTTGTAATCTTCCTCAGTGTCAGTTATCCACTCAGTCAGTGTGGATAACTGACACTGAGGAAGATTACAAGTGGTAGTCGAAATACGCGTATCTGTCAAAGGATAAGCAACATAGGGCGGAATTAAAAGGTACGAAACTGATTACACTCATTCGAAGAGGGTATTCTGCTTAGAGGGTTCGAAAGGACGGTACAAGATCACAATTTAAATGTTTGTATCGAAGAAGCTGGTGAGCTCGTTCCATCCTATTGATTTGATTTTAGTTTGTCATGATCCGTCCTTCGCTCAATGATTAGATGATGAATCTCATGTAAATTACGCCTGACATGATTTTTTTTTACCACTATTTCCCAAACCAGATCCACTGTGTCGCAAAGCCTGTGTCGAAGACAAGGTGGCGTTGGTGGCACCACCACCGCCGGTGCTGTTGTTTTGTTGTGCCTATAAATGGGTCCGTTTTTACCGGTCGTAAACGGTTATCAATAGGGATCTTTTTGCACCACAACAACAAACGACGACGGCGCTTGGATGGTTGAATGAAAAGTTGCTAGTAGTTACTTACTGCTAGTTGGTTAGGCACCAATGAAGACGGTTTTTGCTCGCTTCCACCGTCGTCCTCGTCACTCGGCTCGATGCTAAACAGAATCGATTTGGTTGTAGGTACCACAGCTCGGTTAATGAATTCTCTCTCTCTATTGCGGATTTTATCGCCAAGCGTGGCAATTTAGGTCCCCCGCCATGCCATCAAGCGTCATAATAGGCACAGTAGTGGCGCAGCGCACACATGGCAACTAATTGAACGATTTTAACGAACCCAAAAGCCCAATCGACGATCGGTTGGTTTGTTCGATGATTGCATCATATTACAACTGCTGCTGTTGCTGATGCAGTTTGCTGTTCCAATCGTGTATCATTTTGTTGGTGCCGGGCATAAAAATGGATGAAAGGTACCACCACACAAGTGAATAGGAGCGAGCATGATTTAATCTGCAGCCCAGCTAATGTAACTGCTGTGGTGTGCTGGTGGCTGACTGACTGACGATTGCTGAGCTGATGCCTTGGCAACCAGCGATGATGGTTGCCGATTTGCCTGCGTAATTCCTGTGCTCAGTGCTGGTTGAGGTTAGTGGAAAATTTGTGTTGAATTTCAAATGTCGCTGGCAGAGAGATGGAACGGGTCTGATTTTGCGCGTCCGTAATTGCAGGTGGAAAGAAATTGCAAATCTTGTTTGCTGGCGTATGCTGATGAATTCGCATCGACCGTGATTTGAGGGGAGATATGGGGTGTTGGTTTAGTAAGAAAACATGATCAAAGTGTTGTTGAATCATTAGTTCGATCAAACGTATTGTAAGCAATTAAATATCGTTACACTTGAAGTCCTGTTTTTAAATATGTATCAGATAAGACTTTAAACCAAGTCTGCTTACATGTTAGATTCTAATTAATTTATTCAACTTTCAACTACAAATTCCAGAAGAGGGTTTCAAAGTGTTTCCTTTTAAATTGAGCTTTTAATATTACATAACAGTTGAAAGTAGATTTTCGATTGAGAAAATCTAGACTACCAAGCAAAAAAAATATATTTTATAGTCACAAAATATACAAACTCTACAATTATATTTCTACTTGTAATACCTCTTGAACTCTTCCTTAGCTTACACTATTAATAACCCGTCATTAGTCTTCACCAGAACAAGCTGTCACTAGAATCGTAAAGTCTCCATGAATGGAGAACATAATATCCTACCAGGAATAGAACCCACAATGCAAAACAAAAGGCTGACAAATGGGATTTAATTTTCTACCATTTTACGAGCTTTTGATAGGGGGGGAACACAAAAAAAGCTCTACATCGACAACCGCCCAGCAGCAGCATTCGACGCTATAAACCGATGCGATGTTCAGCTTCTGTCGGGGGGTTTCACAATAACGACAACAGAGAGAGAACAGAGAAGGGCAACAGGAAGTGATGAATTGCTGGATGTTTTGGTTTGTCGTTGTGCTCCCCTTCATCCAAAAGGATCCCCATAACAAATTGGGAACCGAGCTCTTGTCGATGTTTGTACGACTACCGAATTGTAGTGTATGTAAACTGTGACGAGGGGACCCCATTGTTGTTGCAAAAACTACGACAGGATTGTTGCCATCTACCAAGCGGCTCTGACTCGGGCGACTTACGACCAAAGGCAATGACGACCGAGCAGACTGTGTGCGCGCGCCCGCGAGATGTAATGTTCGCGATATTAAAAATTGTCCATTCAAGAAAACTTCTTGCGGCAGCTCATTTCGTGGCAGGCTTTCTGTGGCAGCCATAGAATGAGCAGTTTGAACCATCCCTTTTTGATGGTTTTAAATTTAGACCAACAAATTTAGGTGGTTAAATCATCGATAATTTCAAAGATTGTCCTTTGATTGGTGAGCTCGTTTCAAATTGTGTTATTTTTTAATTTTTTTTATTCGTGAATTTTAACATAGGCTGTGGCCATCATTAGTTTTGTTCATGCCGTGCGCATTCAGATTAAAATCTCAATTTGTGATCAACCAAAGCCCTCATTTCAAATTATAGGTTTTCCCTTGAAAAAGGCCACATTCCATGGCTGAATATAATAAATCGTTTGATTTTCAAGACTGAAGGTGCCAAATTCCTGAACTTGTCTCACGTGGTTAAATAGCAATTATTTTCTCACGTACTCGAATTTTTCGCGAAATCAGGCTGTCTTGAGTTAAGTGCCTAAATCTCGTCCGCTTATAAAACTGATCGATACGATTTTTGTTGCTAAATAATAAAAACCCTAAGACTGCGTAACCGATTATCAATAGAGTAAATACTGATTACATAGTATATTTGTGACAGACCAAGCTGATGGTCACATTCAGCATGTGGCGTCTGAAGAGGGCCGGAAAAAAATAAACGCGTTACGCGAATCATGCTGCTTTAATACATAATACACCCAAAAGAGTCAACCCACTGAAATGATAAAGATTCCGCGGTGATGAATCAACAAGTTCACTATCGTATAGCTGTTGATGTGATGATCTTTGCCGTAGACGAAATTCTTCTAAGTAGTCCGGTTCTCGAGATATAGCAGTTTAGAATTTCTAAGACTCACTAGCGTCACCTAGCGATTAAACCTAGAATCAACTATGTAGTTCAAATTGGGCAGCTCTTGATGTTCTGATCAACTTTGTCAAAAATGAAAGTCTTCTATGGTTCTCGAGATACAGCAATTTAGAATTTTATAGACTACTGCCACCCAACGGATAAACCTAGAACCAACTTGTTCATTATCGGATTGTTCTTGATGTACTGATCATCCTTGTCGAAGACGAAATTCTTCTGAGTGGTCTGGTCCTACAGATAAAAAAGTTAAGATTTTTTTAAACTCACAAGCGCCATCTAGTGGGTAAACCTAGAATCAAGTTGTTCACTATCGGATAGCTCTTGTTGCCCTGATCAAATTTGTCGAAAACGAAATCCTTTTGAGTAGCCTGATTCTCGAGATACAGCAGTTTAGAATTTTAAAGGCTCACTAGTGCCGCCCAGCGGATAAACCTAGAATCAACTTGCTCACTATCGGATTGTTCTTGATGTACTGATCATCCTTGCCGAAGACGAAATTCTTCTAAGTGGCCTAATTCTCGAGATACAGCAGTTAGAGCTTTCCTAGACAAACTAGCGCCACTAAGTGGATAAACCTAGAATCAACTAGTTCACTATTGGACAGCTATTGATGTCCTGATCTACATTGTCGAATGAGAAATTCTTTTAAGTAGCCTGATTCTCGAAATACAGCAGTTTAGAATTTCAAAGACTCACTGGTGCCACCTAGCGGATAAACCCAGACTCAACTTGTTCACTCATCGCACAGCTATTGATGTTCTGATCAACTTTGTCGAAAACGAAATTCTTCTAAGTAGTGTGATTCTCGAGATACAGCAGTTTAGAATTTTAAAGACTCACTAGTGCCACCCAGGGGATAAACATCGAATAAACATGTTCACTATCGGATTGTTCTTGATGTACTGATCATCCTTGCCGAAGACGAAATTCTTCTAAGTGGTCTGGTTCTAGAGATACAGCAGTTTAGATTTTCTTGAACTCACAAGCGGATAAACCTAGAATCAACTAGCTCTTGATGTCCTGATCAACTTTGTCGAAGAAGAAATTCGAGGCATCTGATCTATAAATGGGTTAAACTTAAACCTAACTATTATTCGATGTTGTCCAACATTCAATATAACTTTACCCGACTTTTACTCTACATTGAATATTTTTTCAGTCTGGAGGAATTTTACAGATTTATTATTCATGCTTCGTGTTCCGTGCCATAGCTATCTGTGACAATTCATCCAACTGACTGTTGAAGTAGCTTTTCATTTGGTGCTCCGCTTAAAACATGATTAGAAACAATCATGACTATTCGTTCGTTACTGTTCGTATTGGATGAACTCTTACAATACTGATATAGACAATAGACATATCTGATGCATAATTACTAGACTAGACAATGCTCAGACAACCAGAGATGGCATGCTCCTCAGTGCGAAACGTGAGAAGAGAAAACATACACCCTACACACGATTTTCAACGAGAGCGAGGGTGAACTACGCAACTTTTTTCACACATAAACCAGCCGCTTACTCTCTGGCATCCATCGCGGCACACTCAAAATGAGTGCTCAAACAAATGTTAGAACAAACATGTTTTTTCAGTTTCTGCGTGCACATTTTGTGCGTGTTGAGAGCGCACTCAGTCGTGCTTCCAGTGTACGACAAGTGCACAGACAAGTAGGTATGACACTAACGAAATTTCAATCTCATATATCTCATGATCCTGATTACTTAGAGAGTTGGTGTCTTTGGCAAAGTTGTTTGGCTGGTCAAGGACTAACCGATAATAAAACTTAAGATTTAAAATTCCACCGCTAGGCGGTGCTAGTGAGCTAACAAATTTTGTTTTTCATATATATCAGGAAACTTTGCAAAAAATGCAACTAGCGCCGCCTAGCTGCAGAAACTTGAACCAAACGGTAATTATTCTGAAAGCCCTTGATCTACCAAACAATATTGCCGAAGACACCATCTTTCTAAAAAATGAGGATGCTGAGATATGCGAAATTTAAAATTTGATTGCTCTCTAGCGCCGCCTAGCGGTGGAATTTTGAATCTTAAGTCTTATAATCGGTTAGTTCTTGACCAGTCAAATAACTTTTCCGAAGACACCAACTTTCTAAGTAATCAGGATCATGAGATATATGAGATTGAAATTTCGTTAGTGTCACATCTGCTTGTCTGTGATTTATGTGATATTTATCTTAGACAAGCAGATGCAACACTGACAAAATTTCCATCCCTTGTATCTCAGGATCCTGATTACTTAGAGAGTTGATTTCTTCGGCAAAGTTGTTCAGCTGGTCAAGGGCCTTCAGAATATGGGCCGTATGATTCGTGATTTCACCACTAGGCGGCGCTAGATAGCGTACAAATTTTACATTTCACATATCTCAGCATTCTGATTCTTTAAAAAGATGGTGTCTTCGGCTAAATTGTTTGGTAGATCAAGGGCTTTCAGAATAATTATCGTTTGGTTCGAGTTTCTGCAGCTAGGCGGCGCTAGTTGCATTTTTTTGCAAACTGTCAAAAATTTCGGCAAATGAAAATATTTGTATTATCAAACAGTAGATCAGTTCAGTTTAAACTAGAAATCAGTTTGTCGCCATAAGTAGTAAACTAAAAAATCGGTTGATTTGAACTAGAATTTAATTGTGTTTACAATTTATTTTTCTGCGTGTATTATGACAGTTTAACTCGCATAGGTGTATGAAAAAAAAATCGCATAAATGCAACGATACATTCGTTACATGCAAACTCGCATAAGCGTTAATCGTTTTGGTTGACCTAATGCGATTTCATATGTGAAAGTAATGTAAGAGATGCGATTACAGTACCAGAAAGCTACGAGAAAGTGAACAGCCATTACACTAGTTTACAGCATTTTTGAACTCGGTAAGCTGATGATCGTTTTTAGTGTAGAATCATACCCTGAGTTCGAAAACGCGAAGGAAAAAAATTACAGTAGAGCGGAAATTTTTTCGACTTTCCATACAAAGTTGATGATTTGAAATCGATTTTTGTTCTATTTTTAAGCAAAGTCGCTCACTTCAGACATCTCATTCTCCGCAATCAATGCTCCGATTGAGCTGATTTTTTTACTGTAACTCACCTACATATGATATGTCAAATAAACGTTGAAAAAGAATTTTTAAATTGTTTTTTTCTTATTGAAAAAAATACATTTTTTCCTATTTTTTTGGAAATTTTGCTAAAATTTAAGGAGATCGTCCCCAAAACTTGCCAATATCTTAATTTTCATCAATCTGACGCAAAACCTGCATTCAGATGATCGAATAGTATTATATTCAGCTTTTAATTTATGGAAAAAGATTTAAAATTGGGTGAACAAAACGCAAGATATTTGAATTTTATGAAATTCCATATTTTAAAAAGTTGTAAAACTCGATATTGAGCTAAAACTCAAAAACTGTTCTACTTTAAATTTTTTGAAGCACGGTTTCGAAATCAGCACTAAATTATGCTTCAAAAATTTTGGTCGTTGACAGAAGTTCACGACTTTCGTTTTATTTTGTAAACTAGTGTTATTACTAAATCATGTGTTTTGTTTTCATAGTTCTGATAATTAACAATGAGTGGGGCTAGGCAGGACATTATTGTAATAGTATGCGGAATGATTTGCTCCGTTGTTTTTAGCATCAGATAGTCAGCTTACTTTTCACAGCGTAAATAAACTAGGTACATTTCAACAAACTCTGAGGTGAGTTAGAATGTCATGATAAATAAACAGCTTATTTCTTAAACCATTAGGCCATTAGTTCGACGCTGAGTTGACAAGAATTGTTTTTTTTTTCACGTAAATTATTAAGTCGCATAAAATGCTACATTGCATTGCAATAGCGTGCACTGTAAATCGCTTAAGATATCGCGTTAAATCATTTAGCGGTGGGATTCGTTTCCGTGCGGTTAGGATCAGTCGTCTGGTCGTTTCGTAAGCCTCTTAGTATCGGTTAGATACCGCTCCAGCCGTTTCTTCAAAAGGAACATTCTCCACTGAACCACTGGGCGTTTCGGGTGTTGTCCGTTGTTTCATGTTTGTAATTATTTAGTCAGTGTAACCTCTGGTTGAAAATGGTATACACAGATCGAAAAAAGAGTGTAAAATTCTGTGACATATGATGCACATTATTGGAGCGTGGGATATCACAGAAGTTCACATATCATGCAAAGTTCATGATATTTCATGTAAACTTCCATTATATGTCATGTAATTCAGCATGACTGAGAGTTTACATGACATATAACACAAATTTACATGATATATCATGTTAACCATCATAACACTAAGTTTACATGACTAAAATGAAGTTTACATGACGTGTAAATCTCATTATTTTTATCTGTGTAGTGTCTATTTCATGTGGTTTCATTGAGTTTAAGGTGCATTTCAAGAATATTCCAGAGGAGTTTCAGTGGGTTTCAGGGGCGTTTGAAAGTATTACAGGGAGATTTATGTAAATTTCCATAAGGGTTCCTCGGGCTTACAGGGAGTTCCAGAAAGGGGATATTTAGAGTGTTTTAGAAGCGTTACAAGAAGTTTCATGAGCTTTCAGAGGGCTTCGGAGGGTTTGATTGGGGTTACAGAGGGTTTAAGGGATCTCAAGGGTCTTCGGAGGTGCTTCAGGGAGTTCCGGAAAATTTGCAGTCGGTTTCTGGATCGTTAAAGGTGTTTCCGGGGCATTTTAGGGCTTCTCTGTGTGCGTTGCAAGAGGTCCAAGGAGGTTTCAGGGTGTTTCCATTGGTAATTCAGGTAGTTTCAGAGGATTATCAGCCGCTTTTAGAGGCGTTAGATGTAGGTTCAAGTAGTTTAACAGGAGAATTGGGAGCTTTCTGAGAGTTTTCAGGGTGTTATAGAGTTCTTCAGGAGGTTTTAGAGGGTTCCAGAAGGCATTTCAGTTTGTTCAAAGGTCGTTCCTTTGGGCTTCAGGGAAGTTATGGGAGTTTCATGGGATTTCAGGAACGTTACAGGGGGTCTGGGCTTGTTTCAGAGGATTTCAGTGGGTCAGGGGTGTCGCGCTCATGAGTGACAGAGGTTTCAGGGGCGCTACAGGGTGTATAAGGGGGCTTCAGGGACGTTCAACCACTCCCGCCCCCTCTCCCTTGGAACTCCCCCACAAACGTGGAAACCTGAAAATCCACTGAAAGCCCCTGAAACGCCACTGAAATTATATGAAACCCCCGCGAAAAGCCTTTGAAACTCTCTCAATATTCCTAAAATCAACCCCCTATTAAGCCACCCTTGGCAGCTTCCTAAATGACTCTGAAAACCTTTATAACGCCCTTTAAAACTCCCTGAAGCCTCTTGCGACCCCAAGATATCCCAAGTAACACCCTTGAAACTTCTAACCAAAAAAAAACGAATACAAAAATAACTGTGTAAGTTCTCTAGCCTGAAACATTAGGAGACGCACTATTCTTTTTTTTTAAAAAAGATCATTAGGTTGTATGAAAAAACCTTTTCAAAAGTTAGGTGAAGAATATTTCAAAACCAATAACATAAAAAACAATTTCAGATAGAAGATCATACATGAGCAACATTTTATATAAATTGAAACAGGTCTCATCCAAGCGATTCGTGCGTTCAGCTGGAAATGCTCTATGTTATCAATTCATTGCCGCAAAAACCTTTTGCCCAGTGTAATACCGTCTTATGCTCGTACAATGTTTTACTACTCATTTTTGCTCCGCTGGATTGCACCGCCTTCAATTTCGCATCCTCGAACTTAGAGAGAGAGGGCGAAGCGGGGTCGAATGAAATGTTGCAAAATTAACAACCATTCAAGATACAGAGTCCGTCCGCACGATTAATGGAGTTCAAACGCCATAAGCGTTGCCATAAACAAACCAAATGTCGCTTATCATAAATCAAACTTGGTAGGTTTTCGGCTTTCAGTCACAGAAAAAGCGTTGATTATTCTAAATCATTGCCTACGTTTCGATCCTATGGTTGGGATCTTCATCAGGGCTCGATATGAATCAACTTGTGAAGATCGTGGGTTCGCCAATCTGGCGAACAAGAACAGAAGTGTTCCCAAAGTGCCAAGTGTTGCGACTCGAACGGTTAAACGTACCACCCACCCACCATCTCAACCAGGGTGCTGGTTGGTCTAATGTTACAAGTGCGGTGCCCGAACCCAATGCAAACGACATTCCACCGTGTGATCAACACGATCTTCACAAGTTGATTCATATCGAGCCCTGATGAAGATCCCAACCATAGGATCGAAACGTAGGCAATGATTTAGAATAATCAACGCTTTTTCTGTGACTGAAAGCCGAAAACCTACCAAGTTTCCATAGATCCAGTCAGTCCCCGTAAGAAAACATAAATCAAACAATTTCCAAGAGTCGCAATCCGCCGCTCCCTCCTCTTCTTGACGTAACGTCCTCACTGGGACAAAGCCTGCTTCTCAGCTTAGTGTTCTATGAGCACTTCCACAGTTATTAACTGAGAGCTTCCTCTGCCAATGACCATTTTGCATGCGTATATCGTGTGGCAGGCACGAAGATACTCTATGCCCAAGGAAGTCAAGGAAATTTTCTTTACGAAAAGATCCTGGACCGACCGGGAATCGAACCCATCACCCTCAGCATGGTCATGCTGAGTACCCGTGCGTTTACCGCCTCGGCTATATGGGCCCTTATCGCAATCCGCCGCCTCCCTAGTAGAAATCCACAATCCCGTCTTCTCCATCGAGAGCCGCCCGGTAATGGCAATAAGAAAGGCACAAGTTTGTCGTCTTCGAGCCCCATCATCAGACCGGAGTGTGTTCATATTTGTTCATGTAAATATTTGCGCCGAAAAAGCAGCGCACACACCATTAAGCCCTCTTCCCTCCTGCGAGCTCAGGAATCCTATAGTTGTGCGGATCCTGCACTGATAACGCCTCTTCGCGATCCCGAGTGAGGGAGGCCACTTTTTTCCCACGGCTCTGTTTGACTTTTGATAAACTCTTCCACGCGGCGATGGTGGCGGTGCGACCGACGGTGGTCGGCGTGATTTTTCTCCTTTCTGATTCATCATTCCCCGTCATCGGTTTTGCCGTTTGTTTGCGCGTCTTTTATTGAAAGTTTGGTGAGGTTTGAGTCGAGTCACTCGAGGAGAGTGATTTGAATGGGTTCTTTCGCTTTCTTCGCATCGCTCGCAATCGTTCGCGCGATGTCGAGTTTCTTGGGAATGTTTATGTTTGTCATTCGAATGGGAGACGATGGGTTGAAGATGTATTTGCTGCACGTCATCGTCCTGAAAAATGATGGGATACTAAACGTTTACACAGTGCAGGAAAAAATCTGATCAGAGAGACTAAGAAGTCCTGAATGTTAGAAAACTATTCTCTCAGCTCTAGACTAGTTCATCTCGGAGCCCACACTGTACTTCCCTTCCGAAGGAAGAACTTACATTTCGCTAGTTTTTCCGGGATTAAGATTCGATCTCAGATCCTCGGCGTGATAGTCACGTGCTTTAACCATCATACAAGGTCCGCTCCACAAGATTGAAGTTTAAGACCCTAAGCTAAGGCAGTAAACGCATATTTATCAGCCTGAGTTCTATTCGTGAATTTTTCGAGATAGAAATTCTCTTGACTTGTCTATAGTATTAACGGGTGGCCACTAAATAACGGGAATGCTTTGAATGTGCTCTTAAAAATATATGATCTTTAAAAATGGCAATCTGAATTTAACTATCATAAAGGTTTAACAATGTACGTCCATGGAAAATATAAAATTTAAGAAAGTTGAACGTAGTAATTTGTACAGTATTTTTTTGCAGTGATGTTGGAGCAACTGCTTTGTACGACTTTTCAGAGTTTACTTTCACGCATTTTCTGCGTCTGTGAAATCGTTGGTCAAAATAAATGGTTTCTCAGCTACCTTTAGCATCTACACACTCAAACAGTAATAAGAAAAAATGGGGATACTGACTTGTTTTTTTTTTTTGCTTTGGTTGTAGCCTTTTCCCGTAAATGACATTTATAGAAATTTCCAAAAAATGTTATTTTTCTGTATCACCAAAACGTGTCGATGTAATTTGTGCACTGCGGTTCATTGTTGAACTTTTTTTGTGCTATTTTTTTTTTATAACGAACCATTTACATGTTGTTCAATGTGTAAATGTGATTTGATGTAAATATTTGTTATTTAACAAGGCATTCTATTGATTTATCCAGCCCATGTCACAAAAGAAGATTTTATTAGGTGAAATGATATCATGCTTATTGGTTTTGCTAGTTTTCCTCTATTTCCTTCAGGATCTGTTTCTTGGGATGCCGAAATGTGGAATTCATTCAAAACCGGGCGGGTTCTAGTTTTATAATGGTTTACTATCAACTTTTTTTACGGTTGTTTTGAGCAATCAGTAGAGCCGTCCAAGGCGTTTTGGTAGTGCTTCCTGTTTCAATGTCGTTTTCTGCAGAACATAATAAGTTGACACAAAATAAAAAATACGCTGACTTTGTGGATAGATAGACGATGGTTTTGTCTAAAAAATGTTTACTCTATGGACGCTTCTATTGTTTTTAATCAGCTGCTAAAAGCATTCCCGTTATTTAGTGGCCACCCGTTATAGTGCCAGCTACACGATATACAAATAAAGAAATTGTCGATTGACAAAGAAAGCTCTCAGTCTATTAAAAAACAGCATTTTTCACACATATAAACTACAGGGTGGTTTTGTTTTTTGTCACCATTTCAACAAATTATTCCGTTTTTGTCAACACTAAAATATGCATGAAAAATTTCCCTCGAATATTTGTTATTTATAGTTTAACGTTGATTGAGAGGTATCTCATCATGACATAAACGACGTATGCGCCACAGTAGTTTAAAACACATTTTTATTCAGCTCTCATGCATAATTTAACTTCTTTTTTCATATCTTAGAACAATTTAATCAACTTCTATTTCAAGTATGGAACAAGCACTACGAATGAGTGTAATCAGTTTCGTACCTGGATCCAGTAGATAACTGACACTGAGGAATATTACAAGTGGTAGTCGAAATACGCGTATCTGTCAAAGGATAAGCAATTAGGGCGGAATTAAAAGGTACGAAACTGATTACACTCATTCGAAGAGGTTCGAAAAGTCGGTACAAGATGAAACAAGTAGCTTGCCATAATACATCAATAACAGATGGGATATGTATATAAAACTATCGAAGGCCGGACTCGATTATCACCCCGAATAATCGAGCATTTTTGTCATACCATTAGTATATTGGGTTAGGGCGTCTTCATTGGTGTTCCTTCCGAGGATTCTTCCAGGATGTCATGTGTGCATTCTTCCAGGAACTTCCTTCTCAAGATTCTTACAGAACTTTTATCCTAGATTTTCATCTAGGAATTCCACCTTTCGATTACGATTACCTACGAAAATTGTAATGTTGGATTCTTTCAGTAACTCCTGCTAAGGATTCTACCTAGTATAACTTGTGTGGATTCCAAACGGATTTCTTCTGCGAATTTCTTGAGGAAATACTTCAAGCATTCCCTTAGGGAATTCAGGAGTTTACTGTCTCAAAAATTTACCGAACAGTAGTTTAGTCTCAAATGTTGGAATTCGATTTGAGGGATTTTGCAAGAACTCCTAAAGGAATTCCATCAACCCTCTAGGTTTCCCACAAGGAAATCTTAGAGACTTGCTTGAAAGAACTCCTGCAGCATTCCTAGAAAGACCTTTTGAAGGTTTCTCACAAGGAATTCCAGGAAGATTTTCAGAAAAAAAAACTCCTGAAAGATGCCTATAAGTAACACCAGGAGGGCTCCACGAAAGACCGTCTGGAGGATTTGTTTAAAAAACTCCTAGAGAATTCCAGTAAGCAACTCCTCGATGACACCCAGAAGCAGTTCCTGTAGGATTCCCAGATTCAATTTTCGGATGATTTTCATCCCTAGACAAATAAAGATAGAATCTATCAAAATCGCTTGGAGGAATTTGAAATCAAAGTTCCATAAGGAACTCCTGCTACATAATTTTGGATGAGTTCAAGAAGGAGTTCATGAACAAATACTAGATAGAAGTAACTATTGGTAAAATCCCAAAGGAAATTCAACAATTATTGTGAAGGAATCCCAGAAAGAAATTCTGAGTGTACCTCAAAAGAAACTGCTGGAGGAATATCAGAAAGTATTTCTGAAGTTATTCAGAGAATTATTTTGAATGAATTCTCGTAAGAAATTTCTAAGAATTGGAAGAACTCCTGTAGAAATTTCATAAGAAAAATCTTGGTAAATTTAAAAACAACTCTTAGGTGAATTTTAAGAGGATGTCTTGATTAAAACGCCGAATGATTTTCAAATTCCGAACAAATTCCGATTCCTGGTGGATTTCTTGAAAGAAACTCCAGAAGATATAAAAAATGACGTGTGGGATAAACTGCTAAGGAATTCCTGAAGAAAAAAACGACAAACACGAACAAAAATGACAAAAACGGAGCCAAACTGTACACGGAACATTCCCTGAAATTTTCAGCAAGGCTTTCTATTAAATATTTGATTAGAATTCCGCTAAAACCTAAATATAGTATCAAAACGATAGAAACGTATACATTTCTGTGACATAAAATGCACATATTTGGAGCATGGAATTTCACAGAAACTTTAATTACATGATAAATCATATAAACTTCCGTCATAAATCATCTTCGATTCAGAAAGAGTCAGTGTTAGTAAGACATCTCAAGTAAAATAGCATTGAGCCGAAATAAAATCATGTTAGCTTTATGACGGTTTTCTTGAAAGGAAATTGGTCAGCAAATTACTGCTTAGGATACACTGGTGCTGGAAATGTCGTTTTGCCATATCTAATTCAATTCAAAAGCTGAACCTGAAAATATGGTACCGTAAAACGGGGTAACATTGATCGGCTTGACCGACCTCATGAAATGTTCAAACAATCATTTTACATTCAATCAGTTTCTGCTATCGAATGGTATATCGAAATCTGCTATCATTTAGATGCAATTCATGAAAATTGAATTTCATAGACATTGAAATAAATCGATTTTTCCATAACTGTGTTTCGTAACGCAATGACATATGTACATTGTCAAACATTCGTGCTTGGCGTGGATACTACACACAATATGAGGTTGGAAATCACTGTGTTATCATATTGATATCCTGGAGTTGGATTTAATAAACGAAACTTTTATGAAATATACGGTTTATTAAAAGTAGGCTATCAATTCCTTAAGCCATTGGCTATCTTTAGGCGTTATTCCCAGTTTGGAGGGTTTTAATCTTAAAATAACTCAAAAAGTACATAACTTGTAAGAATTTGGACAACATATTCGAAATCAGCGACCCCGGATTTAGTAAGTAAGGATATTTTCAACACAAAAGAATATTGATCACTGACATGATCAATGCTACCCCAAATCAACAAAATTAAAAATTAGATTAACCCTTATGTGGCCGACAGGGTACCCAGCGCCCATTTAAAAAGCACGGAGTAGAAAAAAACAAAAGGTTTACGGACACATAATGGTTAAAAAGCCTATTTAAACATATTTTAAATTATGAATTTCAAATAACTCAACGTACATATGTACAGATGGGTAAATTATTGGTTAAATTGGGAAAAATCCTTTCGCTCTTCGTACATATGTACAACAGAGATGGTTATATTTGCGGTTTAGGGGAAGATGATATACACTACCCGTCATAAGTACGGACTCACAAAAAGTATTGCAACAATATTGCATCACCCTGACTCACCTCGATATCTCTAAAACCAGAACACCTACAAAAATGTCGCCTTCACAAAAGTTGTTGCTTTTGGCCTTCTGAATAACTTTCCTGAAGACAGCATCTTTGTAAGTCCTCAGGTTTTGGAGATATCGAGGTGAGTCAGGGTGATGCAATATTGTTGCAATACTTTTTGTGAGTCCGTACTTATGACGGGTAGTGTAGATCGATGAGATTAGAATTGAACCTTATGACAACTAAGTTGCCGGGACATTATTTGGCTCGGCCCGAGCAGAGGGGAATACCAAATTAATAACTACGAAATAACAAAACCTGTTTTTATATCTCGTTTTGTTATTATTGTATTATCAAGGCATTACGTTTCCATAAAATGTTTTGTTGGACAATCTTATTTTGTTATGACCAAGCTATTGGTATACAGCCATTAAATAACATTTCAATATTACATTTTGTTGTGGAATAAGTTTGATTATTATTGTATAATTGAGAGTGTACAAATACTTTATGCTATCCCAAGATACAGAAGAAACTGAACAACAGTTTCTTAAGCTAAAATTTGCTTAAGAATGGTTGATTCAATTCTTATACAGCAAAAATGTATTTAAAATGTATATATTTAAACTGTATATTTCTAATGGCACAAATGTCCCAACTGGAGGATAACGTACCTCTGGAGCCGGCCTTCTGATACGTCAATCAACAACGTTATTTACAGTATTTCGCGAGTTATGCTTCAGAAATATTTTATTTATTTAGTTATTTATTTATTTATTTTTAACTCTAAATTTGGGAAGAGGGAAAACCCCTTTGAGTGATTTCGAAAACTATGCGTGAAATCGTTCTCAAAAAGGCACAAAACCTCTTTTTTTTTGGAAAAACATTATAAACAATATTTAAAACTCAATAAAGGCTCTTCCGGAAATAATTCATAGCTGAGCCGTAATCTTGAAAAGAGTTCGTCAAACGATGATAATGATCCGAGGTACTCTGTATGGGGACCGAAATTCGAATGCTGAAAATATAAGAGAAATATTTTATATTTTCACATGTTCTCCTTGTCGTTCCAGAGGATGAAGTCGGATCTACATATTTGTGGTAAAAGATTATATGAATATTTGAAAATACGCCTATGAGGGAAGAGAGAAACTGAAGTTCGCAATGATTGTTCCGCCATTCTCACATGCTAGTCTAAAAATGTGTAGCATTCTCAGCCAACACGAAGTCATATATGATGTAGAAAAGGATGCTAATGTGGAGGCCATATGCGTACATGATTTCATTTAACCACTGGTAAAGTGTACACATATCGCCTCCCTTTTAGCATCCTATTCAACAGCATGTGCGATTGTTTGATATCATAACTAATTTTGCTTTCGAGATGTTATCAATAACTCTTTAAAATCAAAACTTGTTCTTGAAATATTTCCCAAATTCACTGTTATCAAGTTGTTATTGACACTAACAAAACATGTTATTAAATTGATTTTCCAGGAACAAATTTTTGTTATGTGACTTGTTATTTTGCCGCTTATGACAGACAAGTTTATAACTCAATATGTTATGTTAATAACATAAAAATAACTAATTCCATTACGCAGTTATTTTGCCAAAATAACGCATTTTGTTATGCTGTTGTTATTCTCTTCTGCTCGGGGGTAGCTTAGTTGGTAAAGCGCTTGTCTAACGAATAAGGGTCGTGAGTTCAAATCTCACCTGAGCTGTGAATTTTTCCCAATTTAACCAATAATTTACCCATCTGTACATATGTACGTTGAGTTATTTGAAATTCATAATTGACCACACGGATTGGTATTAATGAAAATTTGCACTTTGAGTGAGTCATATTTTAAAGTTTTACAATACTTTTTCGAGTAATTTAACACACACTCAGAGAGCCAGTACTTGTTTTGAAAATATAAAACATGTAACATTTGGTTTAACAAGAGAATTATTCAAGAAAGATCGAAAATTCCAATCAATGTTACTACTGTTCAGAATTTCACTTGTTTCTTGTGTAGTAAGAGAAGAGCAGTGATAAAAACAGAAAGAAACAAGTGCTATCGATCTATTTGAATTGACACACAACAGTGATGTGGAATGGCATAAAATTTCTGTAATCTAAGATTCATTCAACATAGAATAAAATACTTTCACAGCAAAGTTCATCAAGACATCAAGGATCATCACGTAGATGGCCTAGTTAATAATGGAACTAGAGGAACCTCCGCTGCGGCCTCGAGGTCGTGGGAACCATACGTTTGCTTTTTATGCGGATGGTATTGGGTTCAATTCCCAGCCGCGCCACAGAAAGTTTTTATCAAGCCAACACAAATCGTCGATTGACACTGATTCTTCTCTGAGCACATGCTCCTTCCAACCGAGCCGAAAAATGGGTGACCGACCCACGGGGGTGCTAATGGGCTCTGTTTGAAACAATAAGGAACAACCGCAACAACATCACGTGCTCTTCATTCTACCGTCGAGAAAGTAGAATATATGCAGCGATCGATGCTAGCAGTGTTAGTGAACAAGAATGTGTTCCACAGACTTCGCACATATACAGCACAGCAGTCAACAATGTCCCCTGTTCACGCAGTGAACTAGTGGACAAAAGAGCTGTAAATTAGAATGAGTATTTGAAAAAGGGGTAACCTAGACTGTAGGCGGCGCTGGTGAGTCTTAGAAATTCTAAATTGCTGCAATGTTTTGGATTTTCAGAGTAGATGACCATATATCGGCACCAACATTTCAAAAGGGCGTGACTGCTTTTGCAACCAATGCCTTCTCATAAAGCTGTGGACCGTATCTCATCCCTCCCAAGCAATCCACTAGCACAAATAGAAAGATAAAATCCTCCTCTTTCGTTTAATGAATGTGAATTGCGTAAGATGAATGATATACGATGCACAGCTCTGTGAGAAGTAATTGGTTGTAAAAGCAGTTACGCCCTTTTGAAATGTTGATGCCGATATATTATATATTTTATAAAAAGGTACCCTCATATCAGTGCTGTGAAATATCACAAACACTACGCGATTTTAATTGCTTGACATAGGTGATCATTTCTGCATTACTAAAAATCGGTTTGCAAACTATAGTTAGGTAGTTGCTTTTATCAACAGTTTCAAAATTTTACAGGATATACCAGATGAAAAGACATATCTGTACATTTGATTATGTTACCAGTATTATCAAGACTCAGGCCTGTTATCTAGCTTAGGCAGCTATTGAATTTGTAATTTGCCATCTTGTTTGCAATTTTGAATTGTTGCCGTTCTAACAAGACCAACAATTTAATATTTTTTTTCTTATATTGAAGCTGATTAATCTGCCTGAATTGGATTTGAGTAGCTTTCATTGGTGATGAGTTCAAATGATTATTGGCTCAGCGGAGCTTTTATCTCGTTCCAAACCAATGTCAGAGATCTGATAATATTGTTATTAAACTCTATTTCGCTAGCATCGCATCGTGATTGTGGAAATTAGTGAATGTAATGTTATTTTGAGGAGATGTATTAAAATGGCACCTATGCTGTCTGATACAATTTATCAAATATTGGTAGTTGCATATCAAGCCTTGTATTATACTAATCTACAAACATGTATTATCAATTCCTGAGAGAGAAACATCTGGATATTGTCTTTAGAAATGTTATTTGCGACAGTATATGACAATGTATTCATATCATTACATAGTGGTCATATTTGCCCATCATTTCATTGAATAATAACAATCGGAATGCCAATGACCAGCCCTCTCTAGCCCCACTTGCCCATTTCCCTCAACCAAGTATCATCATCCGATTTGCGTACTTACTAGAATCCTATAGTGCTGTATCCATAATTTCCAATAGCAGTATAAACACATTGATGTATCTCCGGTCCGGAGCTAATCCTTTCAGCTACGCAAAACGACTGTCGTCTTTCCACTCGATTCGATTCGATTCGATGCTGCGGCATTCGACGACACCGCACCGCAAATCCTTTCGTAAATCCTCGCCTTACACTTACACACGACACACGCACTTCTTCTTCTGCTGGCTTCTATTGCGAACCCGGAGATACCGCAACCATCGTGTCGCATTTAGAGATAAACCGCACTATTGGTGAAGGCGACGACAATAAAAAAAAATCCCGCTTCCAGAACAAGACACAACAACAATATTCTCCAATTCTCGAACGCGCGTTGGCGTTGTTATGCACACTCCTCTGCACACCTCTCCGCACAATGCACACCGCACTGCGCTTCTGGTTGTTCTTCTCTTACACACTTTCGCCCCTCTCCACCGTCACCACGATGACGCGACGCGAGAACGCGGGTGATCGCGCGGGGGTACGGGTTATTATTGGGATGCAGCAGCGCCCGGCAGCAGCATGTGCATCGTCGTCGTCGTCGTCTTCGCTCTCTTGCTCTCGATTGCAGCACTAGCAGCAGGGAGGTCCTCCCCCGCGCTTCTTCTTAGTACACTACTACCACACGCCCAGACCGCGCACCGCACACGTTTACTTTTACGGCTTTTCCCCGGTAATCGTGTAATCACACACTCGCCTCAGAAAGAGGACTCCCGGCCGATTCCTATTTCTTGTACCTACAGCGCTAACAATATCACACACAAAGGAGGGTGCAGTGCAGTGCAGTTGGATGCAGCTGCATGCAGAGATCGTAAAACTGGCTCTGTTTGACTGTCTGCCTGCCTGCCTGCCGCTAGATGATTCTCACACCAACCAACGGGGACATAATCTTCCGTCCACGGTACGACACGGCACGGCAGCAGCTTATCGGGGTTGGAAAAGTCGAGGTCTTCGTCGTCTGGCACCGATGGCCGTTGGCACTCACTCACTGTTGTTTATTTTTACCGCATCTCGCACAGCCCCGGTGCAATATCAACGGAAATGCACTCACACGCAAATCTCGCCGAATGCAGGCGACGGACGCGCTCCGGGAGAAAGATCGCCACCCGATTCCCCGCCCTCTTCAAGAGTTTCCCACACAACACACACCACCTTCGCACGCCCTCGCTCTCTTCGTTCGCTCACACACGGGTTCTT
Organism: Aedes albopictus; assembly: GCF_035046485.1. Taxonomy (NCBI): domain Eukaryota; kingdom Metazoa; phylum Arthropoda; class Insecta; order Diptera; family Culicidae; genus Aedes; species Aedes albopictus. Next base: position 32,835,170 of record NC_085137.1, read on the forward strand.
CGGTCGTTCGTTTGGTTCGTTCGTTTCCGGCCGCCGCTTTGTTTCCACACCGATGATTTCTGCAATCTTTCACGGAATGCACAGTAATAAACAACACTCTTGATCCGACCGGCAGGGCAACACTGCTGATAATTGCATTTTATTGCACGATTGAGATTTTCCTCCCGGCGGCGGCTCCGCACGGCACCAGGATCCACTTGAGCACGTACGTGCACTCTTGAACAACAAACAATTCGTCGTTAGATTAGTCGCTTGTTCTTTTACCGCTCCGCACACACATATCACAGCCACAGGATGTTCCACACCCGCCTTTAGAACACGTCACTCCGGGAAAGGATCAAGCGATCGATCACCTCGCATCACACGCATGTGCGCACATGGGGAGGTAGTAAGTAGTAGGTACGCTCTCGACGACGCGCGCGTCCGTTGCGGAGTCCAAAGTTTAACTGAGGGGTTTAAAGAGATCATACACACAAAACACATGGACGGAGCAGCGCACCGAGGACTGCGGACCGAGTTCGAACCACGAATGCGCGTTAGAGGTACACGATCAACGACGAGCGTCGAACTGCTGCTGCTGCTGCTGCTCCGGAGCGAAGGTGGAGGCGCGGGCAACTCAAACGATCAACCGCGCGCACATGCTACCAACCGCAACTACCTACGATCGACTGGAGATCATTTCGGAGATCAAAACCTCCTAAAACATAACAACAGCACCTCCGTCCTCGTAGGGTACGATCGGCGCGACGAGGAGCAGTCAATCTACAAAAACCGAACCGAAAACGAGAGTTTGTAGCATACCTATACTACTTATTACAACAGCATTAGAAGAGTGGGCTGCGCCGCACCGCAGCGCAGCATAGGTGGTGAGAAGTTTTTTGGGACCCCAGAGGAAGGCCAGCGGGCGCAGCGTCGGGAGAGAATCGATCGGTTCTCTCTCTCTCTCTCTCGGCACAGCTGTCTGCGTTGATCGGGTGGCTCTGATTACGGCGATTGTGTGTGCGAGGGGTGGTGGTGGTGAGTCAATGAATGAGCGCGTTATTCACGCTAAGATTTTTCGAAGCAAAGTGTGGCCTGGGGTAATTGGATAGTTTAATGACTAAAATATTGCTGCTTTCTATAGCCTAATCGAAAGAGCTCAGTTTCTGAGCATAACATGCTTTTATTGCGTACCAATTCCTTTGTTTTGATGGTAAAATTAACAAAATCGTTATAATTTTCGTGGATAGAATGACAGTTCAATCGATAAAATGACAGTTCGTCCCGAACAAAAACATCCCCATACAAACTTTAAATGCGTTTTAAAAGTAGTTCCCGGGCATAAAAATTAATGGATTTTTGGATATCGACTAATTTTTAGACGGAGATTCCGATTATGAAATAATTTGGATACCCCTGAAGAACCCAATTGTGGAATTTGCAGTGGATGGTCGTCATTTGTACGGTACCTACATGTGTAATTTTATAATAATATTTACAGACTATTTACTGCATCTCCAAGTTAATCCGTAATCTCCATAAACAATGTTATCAACAGTCATGTTCCAGTAAAATAAACATGATTTTACGAAATAAATGGAAGCCTATGGTGTAGCTCAAAAAAAAAAATCTTCAATGTGGGTCCTCAACATTCAATAATTTTTTCAAGCTCTGTTTTAGCAGAACCATCATTGTATTCTGATCCGTAATGCATCTACATTGAGTGAAAGAGAGGATAACTACTCAAGAAGAATAAGAAAAGTACTGTCAGATGAGACGTCATGGTTTACTAGAGATTCTGTACGTGCACAGCATATTTCTCTCTGAGATTTTTCTCTTATTGTTCCACTCTCATTAGCTGTAAATTACGCTGGCGAAGTTCTGCTGCAGAAATCCCGTAAGAAAACCCTGAAAGTCACAAAACAAATTCCGAAAGAACACCCCCCTCATGGGATCCTCACAGAAATCACGGAAGAAATTCCGGTTGGAAGCTCGGCAGGACTCCCTGGAAGAATTATTGAAAAAATCCCGAGTGAAATCATAGGATAAAACCCTCGAGGAAAGTCAAAAATCCGAGAAGAATTTTTGAAGTGATCGCAGCAAGTATCCTGGCATGAATACCTGAAAGACTTCCACAATATTCCCTGAAGGAATCTTTGGAGGAATGCAAGCAGGAATCCCTGAAGCAATTTCAGCAGGAACCCCTAAGGAAATTCTTTAAAAAATCACGGAAGGGATTTTTGAAGGAATTTCAGCAGTAATCCTTTAAGGAATGCCGACTAGACGTCGGTTCAACATTTTCTAAAGCAATTCAGGCAGAAATCCCTGAAGGGATCCCGGGAGGATTTCCTAAAGGAATTCTGGGATACATATCTGGTAGAATCCTGAGAGGAATCTCAGCTGGAAGCTCGATTAAAAGAATCACAGAAGAAATTCCGGGAGGAATTACTGGAGAAATCCTGAAAAAAAAAACCTTGGAAGAATTTTTCAAAGAATACAAACAGGAATCCCTGCACGTATAGCTGAAAGAATTATACTAGGATTCTCTGAATATAATAGAAATCTCTGAAAGAATACCAGGAGGAATCTGTGAAATAATTCCACCAGGAATCCCTGGAGAACTACCAACTAGAATTTCTGGATTCTCTGGAGAAATCTCTGAAAGAATATCAGGAGGAATTTGTGAAATAATTCCACCAGGAATCCCTAAAGAACTGCCAACTAGGATTTCTGGAATCCTTTTAAGATTTTCTAAACAAACTTTATTCCTGAAGGAGTCCCGTAGGGAATACCTGATGGAATCCTCAGAGGAATTTCGGATGGAAGCTCAGCAGGAATCCCTGAAAGAACTATAGAGGAAATCCCGGAAGGAATTATCAAAGAAATCCCTGAGAAAACTAGGGAAGAATTTTTGTAGGAAGCCCATCAGAAACTCCGGCACGAATGCCGAAAAAATCTAAGGTTGCCTGCAGAAATCTCGGCAGAAATCTATATTCTTTCATATTCCTTTTCGGGAGGAATCTCAAACGGAATAACAGCAAGAATTTCCGAATAATCTTTGAAGAAGTTCAATCCCTGAAGGAATGCCGAATAGAATAACTAAATAAAACCTTTCAGGATTTTCTAAAGAAATCCATGCAGAGACCAACCTTACCGTTTCACCACAGACAAACAGACTTAACGCTCTGATAAATCCCATCGTACATCGATTTAACGGCCAATTTAAAAATTTGATAGTTGGCCGTTGTCTGTTTGTCTGTGGTTTTACCGTCCATCTGCCCTCTATCTCAAACCTCTATCACGCTAGATCGTGACAATATGTAATATTTGCAGCATTGTTCACGCCACCTAGTGAGCCGGGTCACAATCTATATTGCCCACTATAAACAAGGTGTTATGTTTTCAGTTCAAAACCGAATTTGCGACATTTTTTCTTTTACTTCTGCTGCTTTTGCCTCGCGTTAACACAAAGTCGGAAGTGGCACTGTACACCTGGTACTCTATACAGCGCGCCACTTCCGACATTGTGTTTAACGCAAGGCAAAAGCAGCGAAAGTAAAAGAAAAAAAATGTCGCTAATTCGTTTTTGAACTGAAAACATAATATGGATGTTAAGGATATCTCTGAAGAAAGTGTTCTAAAAATTTGCCTAATTAGCATAGCATAGCATAGCATAGCATAGCATAGCATAGCATAGCCGACCGTACACATCCTGGGGTGGCTGTCGATAGAGAAGTTTAATGCGCCAGAAAAGTTGCCTGGGACTTGACAAACCTTTCATTTAACGAACTCTCGACACCTGGCCAGGTCCTTACGATCAGTGGGGATGGGGAGGAAATGTTGATTAGATATCTACTCAGAATATGTCCAAGAACTTGGCCCACTGGAGTTGGAAATTGGATAGGGTTTAATGGGATGCTTTCCTTGGCGAAAAAGCGTACAAGAAATTGTCATGGTTCAATCATTTACCTGGTTACCACTGAAAAAGTAAAAATAAGCATTAATCAAGTCGCACAAATTTCGTAGGTAGTACAGCCATAGACCACAGTTGTGAGGATTGCCTCCTTCCCGTCGGATACCAAAACACAAAGATTGGAGATTTCTCTCTGACTTCTCAATAAGACTGACGCAATCCTCCAACAGTCTAGAGTTGTCCTGGCCTCGTTCTTGCGACTGATGAGGAATATGAAAGGATGGTTAGTTAGACACCTAAAGAAAGATGTAGAAAGTTATACGACCTCTTGGGCCTAGGTGTCAAGGGGATATGGGTGTTGTTCTAGGTGTTGTTAGTGGAAGGGTACTCCAAAGGATGCGGTTGGTCAACGTTCAGGTACACCATTATTAGACTGCTCCGAAATAGTTATCTGCCCAATACGTCTTGGTTTCCTCGTCATCTTAATGGCATTTATTTGTATAACTTGATTTTTCGGTTGAGAATCTGAAATATTACATAATATTAACATTGACGCCGAATAAGCTACATATTTGGAGATGAACCGGCCTCGGGCTGAAAATCTCCCTAATAAAGCTAATAAAAAAGCTACATATAATAGTGATACGCTCGCCACAGTTACATATTTTTATAATATAATTTGTATCATACAATAAATTTACCTGAATCCTGCTGAAGTAAAATATTGATTAGTAGCAAAATTTAAACAAAAATATTACATAAACATCAAAAAAGCGCATCAAACTTTGATCTTGGAATATTTGTAAACTACTGCCTGATTACTTTAGGCAGGAAAATTTCAAGATCAAAATTTGATTTGGTAGATGTTACGCCGCAACGCACCATTCTGAGGTGATCTACCCACGTTACGGGCATCTAAAAATTTGCCTAATTCTGGAGATATTCACATCAAAGGAACTGTCCTATTTATAGGACGCTGGGCGGATATGGGTTAATCCAAAAACATCAAGATTTAGAGCTTGGGAGTGTATATTCTTCGACGCAGAAAGTAATTCGTTGGGTGAGCGAGACTAGATTCGGCAGGTTTCAAGCTGGGAGTTGAATGTTCCGTTAGCGTTAGCGTAGTTACGGTAGTTTCAAGCTGGGAGTTGGTTGTTCCACGCCAAAAGTAAACAGTGGCGTGACAGCGGCTAGATTTGGAAAATTCATTATCAGGAGTGACAAGTAAGTTGTTTGATCCGAAAAATAAACAGTGGAGATTTGGAAGATTTTTTGTCGGGAATAAGTTGTTCGACAGAAAAAGTAAAACGTAGCGTGAGCGCAGTTAGATTCAATTGGTTTCTAGCCGTGAGTGAGCTATTCGACGCGAAAAGTTAACAGTATGACTACATTTAGAAGAATCCTTGTCAGGGCACAGGCGTGAGTTTTTCGACGCAATATGTAAACAGTAGTCTGTTTTCACGAGTGTGCTTTGTTTGGAACAGAACGAGATGGAACTTGGTGAGATCTTTTCGGTTAGATCTTTGTACAGGTCGGACTCGATTATCCGGAGTCGGGTTCTGAAGCTTCTCAAACATATATCTGAGGAACGGTGGTGTACAAAGCTGAAAATCAGACTGATTACTAATCAAGGTTGGCTTGATAAAATGACAGGGATTATACATTTAAAATGCTTGGAAGGACCAGGTATGCGAATATAAGTGAGTCTATGCTATTGTAGATACTGACATAAACTGCAGTGGCGATCGATATATTCATTGTTGCAATTTCATCCACGATGAGTGCAACTTTTCATGCAGCTTTGGTATGCTATTTAATAATTGTATCTTCACATAATCGTTTTATTTTGAGATTGTTTTTGCTGAAAACTGTCATCAATAACTAGCTTTCGTTTTTTAACAATTCAAGTTCTTACACGCTCAAAATACGCAAAAAAAAACAAAATTCAGGAAAATTTTTCTCCAGTATGATGTATCATATTAAGCGATTTGCGTTATCTGGTTAATTGTTGACAAATTTTCATATTCACGAACGTATAAAAATTGAGACCAGAAAATCCAAACCAATCTGAAGATTGCGGCTGCAAGATGGAGCTTTAGACTCCAAACTCTGCAATATTTTTATATTCAATATAGGGAATGAATCTAATATGCAAAACTAATTACCCGAAAGAGATATTTTATTCCAAAAAATAACATTCGATGATGATGTTATAGATTTTGTTAATACGAAAGAGCTTAGGAGAAAACTCTATATGCGACATAATGACACATGTTAACAGTTGTTTACAGGGTGCGGCAGGAAAAAATGCGAAAAGTTCAAGGCACTATTACACGCTAAATATGGGATATATATGACTATTTTTCATGACAGTGTTTCAGTCAATGTCTATATTCTAGCACTGAAAAATAAAAATGAACATATTTGATGTTTAACATGTGATAATGTAGGCCTAATAAGCGGATATCAATAAACTGCGCGCCCAATGGTCACTAAACAAAATGACTATAACAGTAACAAAATTAGCTCAAATTCGATGAACAACCAGACCACACTGATCCAGAGCCATGTAGTTTCACATACCAGATGAAATAAGTACATATATTTGATGATATTGTAAAGAAAATCAAAAGTTTTGTTTTATCAGATGCGAAATTTAGCGACCTGTGCGATTTTCTGCGGTTTGAAAATTCTGGTTGTCTTCATCTTCAGGCGCCGCCCTGTAAAGGTTAGTGACCAAAATTAACTTTTCAGAAAACTAGCCTGTTATAGATCATGGAACGTTGAAACATAGATTGATTAATGTCAAGTGGACGAAAATGAGGTTTGAAGTTGAAAAACACTTTCGCATTTTTTTCCTGCCGCATACTGTACATGCGGGGGTAGCCAACAACATAAGTGTAAACCTTCAAAGTAGTGTTTCCGAAGTTATTGATCAACATTACGCTTGTTGCGATTTTATTTTATCCATCACAAATATTTCTGAATGTATGAGAATCAAAAAAAGGCGATTTATGTTCCCATAGAGCACATACACAAAACCTTAAGGTGCCATTAGACTGTTTGCTATGATGACAAATATTTGGCCAAACAAGCCCAATAAATGACCAACAAAACGTGAACCATGACAACCCCGGATAAATTGCGGACAACAATGACAAATATATTTGTACGTCTAATCGACTCTTTATATACTGATACATGTCTCTTGTCTTCATGTCTCTCTAAAAAACTTTTCAGAAATCCAATAAGTTTCTTCTCCAATTTTTTTACCAAAGGTTTTGAAAACGTCAGAATTGCAAATGTATTTGAATTTTACCCAATAATCTTAGGAAAATAGACAAAAGTTTAACCATAATGCACCACCGACATTCTATCATTATTGTTTTCAGAAAATGATTCAAAAGGTTTTTACCGCCTAAAAATGTTTCGACACGTACGATAGACAAAATCAATGAAGCCATTCAGGATACCCTTTTTTCTTCAGAAATTTTTGAAGAAGATTTTTCATGTGATGTTTGGAGAAGTTTTCAGATGAATTCCGAAATTTGTAAGAACGCCTTAAATTTTGTGGATACTTTCGGATGAATCTAATTTGTTTCAGCTTAAAACCACTACACGATGAGACCAGCTGGTTTTCCATAACTTTCTTGTAGAACTGATCTAGTCGCACAAGTTTTTCATATACTATATTCTCAGGTTCAGCTTCTAAAATGAGCTGCAGCTGAATTTAGATATGTCGAAATAACTTTTTCAACACTGATTTTAACTTATGCTAATTCTACACTTTCAGGAATGTTAATGACAGTTAATTCCAAAGTAAATGCAGTATTTGATCAATGTTATGTGACCTTCCATACATTTACTAAGTGTTAATTACAGATATGGGATGAATTGAATTTAATGTTGTATGAGAACTTATTGGGCACGGTGTTTACACGGTGTATTGGAATTCCTTGTGAGCCATGGGCTCATAAAAATGCTAGTGTCAATAGCTCACGAAGGGAAGAGCAACTGAACAAAAAATCCAAGCGCAAGGGCTGGAAATCAATTCCATGAAAAGAACGTGCCAACTACTCCACGGGGCAAAACATTCAAAGTTAGCCATGGTTGAATTACCAGAGAAGTCCATAGACTACTTGACTATCACGCCGAGGACATGGGATCAAATCCCACTCCCGACAAACTCGCAAAATGTGAGTTCTTCCTTCGGAAGGGAAGTAAAGCGTGGGTCCCGAGATGAACTAGCCTAGGGCTGAAAATCTCATTAATACAGATAAAAAAAGTCCATAGACTTAATCCTGGAGAAAATTCTTAAAGAAATTGTTTATCCAAATGTTTACGTTTAAATCACTTTCAATAAATTTATATATCTTAAGAAGTATTGAAAATTACAAAATGGAATTTAACTGCTACATTTTTGATAGAATCTACCAAAATTCGTCTATAACCAATAGAGATTAAGTATTTTTATAGTAAACTAGCTGTCCCGGCAAACGTTGTCTTGCCAAGCTGTGGTGGTTTGACAGTTGTTGAGCTCATAACGTCACCGCACTCTAGATTGGTTTCATTTTGATCGTGCTGATTTCCTTCCCAGCTCACGAAAAGCAGTGTTTTATCAATTTTCTTACTTTTCTAGTTGATTTTCGTAACTTTTTGTACATATAAACACAGCCAACACGAATACGAACCGAACCGTGCAAAAGTCATGCTGATCGGTTCACCCGTTCTTGAGTTTTGTTGCCTCAACGGGACTTCAAACTCATTTTTATATATATAGATTGAAGATTGATTTTTATTTATCATTTTTTCATCATACTGTTGCTAACCTATTTATGGAACATTCTCGCACTGATAAATTTTAGCGTGCATCGATCGCGAGAGAAAACTTGAGATTAGACCAAAGAGAGAGAGAGAGAGAGATAGAGAGTGAGAGCGATTATTCATATCATCACACTACAGTGTGCCATTCCGTGTTGGTAATGAACGACACATAGTGATAGTGACTGGTGGTGATGGATGATGTGCCGAGGCGACGGCGGGAGACGTAGCACAGAATGAGATCGATGACTATGACTGTTGTATGACTATGATCGTTTTTTTCTCGTCGCTAGATCTCGGGCTTGGAGAAGGGGAGGAGAAGGATACAAAAAATAACATGGTAATAACAACAATAACAGCAAGCGTAGGGAAAATCAAGTCATACAGATCACGGCGGGACGGTTGCCAGATGTGTGATGGGAAATTCCAGAAAGAGGATACAGAAATACTTCAATCTATTGATATTGAATTTCAACAATATCCATAAATGTTTTTCTCCGATGCAATACATCGGACAATTAGTTTTTTTTTTAAATTTAGTTAAAAACGTGATTGAAATAAGCAAAAATAAATTATCGTGATGAAACAGCTGAGGGCTGAAATTATTTATAATAAAGAAAAGTTATTGAAATACATTGTAATAATTAAAGGAACATTTTCAGCATCCACTGAGTCAGAATGTCTTGGCGCAATTACTGGTACTATTGAACCTGACACATGTGTATAGTTTTGTCAAAATAATACCTCGTACTTTCATGTAGATGGAGTATGTAACAAACCTGTAAAGAGAAGAAAGAGAAAACATATTTAATAATTCATTATTTTTTCATTTTTTTTACATTCTAAATAGCTTTTCAGAAAGAAATTCTTGATACAATATTTATAAAAAATATATGTAACATTCAAGCTACCAAAACGATTTGGCATCATTGGCATAAAGATTATTCATCGGTTTCCTGAGAATGTCGAAAAGCCGAATCCAATCAACGAAACGAGAGAGAAATCGCCCACAAGAGCGAACAAACGATCAGAGGCAAACGCACGTTAGCGTACGAGACGAGCCGACAACAACGGCGACGACCACGACGACGATGATCGCAACCAAAATCACTATACTTTTTAGCCGTTTCATTCATCCATTCATTGATCACGTTTTTTTTCCTCCCTCTTTTCGGGTTGTTGGTTTGCTTCTACCTTTGCCTTTACCTGTACCTTCCCTCTCTTCCATCACCATACACCTGACCTGGATCTTATCGCGTTTCTTCTTCCAACCCATTTCGGCGGCTTGGCTATGGTCGTCCAGACTTCGGAAGACTTGCTGGCATCTGCTGTTGTAAGGTAGGTTGCTCATGCTACCAAGAACATGTGGAACTCTGCGCGATGAGATTATGGTTAAGAGGCATTCATTGGGGTAGCCAGGGATGTCACTTCCTAGAACTTTGTTCATGATATAAGTTTGAAGCTGAAGCAGAATTTTTGAAACGATATTTGCAGAATACTGATAGAATACCTTGAAAGATTTCAGGAGGCTTGGTAATTTAAATACTTGAACTAATCATTGATTAAATTTGTGGAGGAACATTTAAAAAAATACATGAAAAGCTCATACAGCATAAACTTTTGTAAGTACCTTGAAGTACTTCCTTAAATGCCCTTGAAACTTTGGCCTTATTCATTAAGAAACTGCTAGAAGAATTTGAGAGTTTTATTGTAGGTTTTAAATCTGTGACAAAATTAGTGAAAGAAAGTATTGTGGAAATCACAGTCAAAAAATGGACAGCAATGGAGAATTTCTGAAAACCATCTTAAGGCGAAACTGGAAGCATTTCCTCATTTTTTTGGTTTTTGATTTTTTATTAAATAACGAAGCAATATTTTCAAAATCGGTTTTCGTGCACATGTAGAGTATGGATCAAGGTATCTTCTGAATTTTTTTGAGGTAGAAAATGTTTTCCATTTTTGCAGAAACCATTTTTTTGTGAAATTTCATTCAAAATATTATTATATTTTCCACCTCAAAAAAAATTCAGAAGATACCTTGATCCATACACTACATGTGCACGAAAACCGATTTTGAAAATATTGCTTCGTTATTTATTAAAAAATCAAAAACCAAAAAGTGAGGAATTGCTTCCAGTTTCGCCTTAAAACCAAAATTCTTTCATTTCGATTTTAAGTTGGTTTTTGAACCTCCGTGTATCTATTTAACTCGAATAAATTTTGCTATTTTTACTGTAGTATTGTATGTTTCATATTTCGATCTTATAAGGATTTTATATTTATTTTATTTTATTTATTTATCTATTTTATTTATTTATGGAGTTGGCAAGCACTCCTTAAAAATTACGTCCCCTAGACACGCTTATGAGCACCAGTTCAAGCACCTTACTTGTATGTGGCACACTAATTCAAGCATATTTCTCGCGATAATCCTTATCGAGCAGTCAATCAATCCCGCCGAAGAAGCGGAAGGCGTGGTCAAATTTCCGGCTTCGGCCGGCGAGTGGAAGACTTGGTAATCGCTGTGGGAAGCAACAAATCTTCCTGAAGGATTAGCGATTCGTCATCGTGCGGGGATCGGCCGGCGGCGTGTTATTCCGTGTCCGCCCGGATCAAGTCGTTTCGCGGGATGAGATTTCCCTACGGAGTTCTGATAATGCTCTCCACACCACATCGGCTGGTTTCGGAACTAATCGACCCAAATTGTCATGGCCCTAAAGCACATCTGCCTGCCGGGCGCGTCGTGAGAAGCTACCACGCAGTGAGCGCATTAAGTAAACGAGCCTTCGAAGCAGGAAATCCGTCTGATCCGTGAGCGAGCGCGCGTCTTGCGTGTTTGGGCCCTGGATCTGGGTCATTTCCGCTAGGCCAACGAACCAACAACAACGTCACTATCCAAAGGTAGGTATAGCTATCGAGAAGCGATGCAAAAAGCCCCATAAAGTTCAGCAAGCCCTGCGGGGCCTAAACGCTACTCTTGCTGTTGATCTGTTTCTCATCGATATGCTGGAATATGGGGAGTGGTTCTCACTGCATGTCATGAATATTCACTGCAAAGTGGATGTAAACGAATTGAATACCGTACATTTATGGGAAGATAATATAAATTGTGCATATTTTATCCGAAATAATAGTTCAAAATTATTAAAAAAAAACGAAAAACGAATCTATTTACTAAAATTTAAATACTATGCGTTATGGTCAACCGGTTTTAAATCTTCCGGAGTACATAGAAACCTGAGTATAATGTCTTTCGATCATCAAAGCATAATTTTTTTACGTCAGATTGAAAAAAAATCGTGTTACGGAACAATTTTTTTTACATTTTCCCAATTGAATTCAATTTTTTTCAATGTGAAATACAAAATTTAAAAATTCTTTGTCAACCTTCATTTGAAATATAAAAAATTGGCCAGTTATTTTACATTGAGCTCAATAACGTCATTTGTAACGGAGTAAAAATGTATAAAGTGAGCCACTTTGATTGAAAAAAGGACAACACCGTTTCCAAATTGCAAACAAAAAAAAAAAAATAAAAAAAAAAACAATACAATTATGCAAATTTCTATTGATTTCCCTGTTTTTGCTTATCTACGAGCGTTAAACATTTCAACAAGTATGAATGCCGCAAAAAAATTTGGCCTATATGTCCGAAGTAGGGCAAATAAATAAAATTTGCTCGTTTTAACCAGCTTTTTTATTTTTTTTTTAAATTTTCTTTCACTACAGTAAATTGAAATGAATTCAAATAAATCAGATTCTTTTGTATCCTTGTATTGGAACCAACTAGTTGAATAAACTAGTTTCCAATCAGACGCTGTCCATAAACTACATAGGCTTTTTCTGGTCATCTCAGGCCTCCCCATTTCCCTCTCGTAGACTATTTTTCATACAAAAATTTCGAACTTGTATGGGCCCTTGTATGGATCGTTGATTTTGACCGGACAATCACCCACCCCTTCCCTATTAAGAGTCTACATAGATCGTTAATGTGACCTAAGTTCAAGGCACATCTTTTCAGTTAACTTCACTATTCCAAAAAAAAAAAAATAGAAAATAAATAAAATAAAACCAGCAAATTTTATTTTATTTACATAATTTGTGGCATTCGAGTTTAAAAAGGTCTGAATGTCATAGATGAATTTGATCTTCAGTCCGAAAATAAATATAGATAATGCTGTCGCTCTTACTACTTTTTTTATTTTTTAAAATATTTTTTTTCTTTTTTTTTATTTGATCGAAGTGGTATGAAGTGTTTTTCTAGTGTTTTAAATCAGTTTTGTTTTGTCTTTTGTGTAACCTATTCCCGGCATAAACATTTCAAAAAGGCAAAGCAAAGTAAATTTTCGTAAAAATGTCGATAACTTCAAAATGATAAAAAAAAATAAAGATTTTGTCAGAAATACTTTTATGACATTTTAAGAAATTGCAATTGAATTTAGTAAAAATCTACTAAAAACTGTATCAGTAAGGAATTGCCAAAGATCTGTGGATAAAATATAAAGATTTGTTCAAAATCTCACATGAAATTGTAACAGGAATTTGAATGAGGCGCTATATAAAACCCACCAGGCATTGAGATCAAGATATTTTAGTGAAAATTTCCATAGCCTGTCAAAAAGCTTAATACTTAATATCTAGACAGAACGCCACTGAAAATGTTGAGATGATTCTGCCTAGAATCTTTCCGTAAGTTTTCTGAAGATCGTTCATAAGATTTTCAAGGAGATAAGTAAACGTATTTGCGAACATGTTGCATTCTTCAAGGCATTAGCCTAGGATTATTGATCAACAATTTTGTCTAAGTTCCATCAAAAAATCTCACAAAGAATGTAAAGGTAGATCCACCCAAGAAGCATACCATTTTATTTTTATGAAATACGATCTTACTTGCATCAGATTTGTAATTGTGAAAAAATAGATGGTTTATTATGAAAAAAATAAGGTATCATGTGGCTACATAATTTATTCCACAGGATCATAGGTTAAAACATCTAGATTAGGAATATATGTATACTATTTAAAATATTTATTTTTAAATTTCTTCATGTTTTCCATTATTTTTCATACTGATCCATAGAAATTTCGGAAAAGCCATTTTAGGGTTAACTTCATTCCATATACATAGAATGTAGGGGGAAAAAACCCAGGATGGCATATTTTAAATAGCATATACACTGATTATAGAATTCTTTAAAAAAAAACATGGTTCTAGCAAATACAGGGGATGGCCAAAATGTTTGGGATAGGCAACTTTTTTTCTCCCACAAAAAAAAAATCAACATGCTGTAACTTTCCATAGAGTGTATCAAAAAATCTCAAATTTTGACTGTTTGTCAACCTATTATATGTGCATCATTGGTACAAATTTGGGCTCGATTGAATAATTTTTCGCGAAGTTAGAACCGTTCGGGTAAACACTATTGTTTAGACAACTAATTTTTGTACTGTCATATCTCGGAAACCAGTAAACCGAATTGAATGAATTTTCTAACGTTTATCAACAATATAATGGTACTTAATACGACGTTATAAAATGTAATATTTTTTCACGGCGAATTAAGTTATACCGGGTTGAAATTTTTACCCATATAGAGGAAAATAAGTCATATATTAAAATATTAAATGTGTTCTTCCTTCAATCTAAATGGGCTCTAATATATCTGATTAGAGATAATTTGAGAACAGAAGTGGAAAATCTTTGGATATCAACACTAAAATTTACTGACATTGATGTAAAATAAATACATTTTTTCGAGAAAAATCCAAAAAATGTCAATCCATGATAACTTTTTTCAACGTTTGAAAAGTACCTATGTTTTAATAGTTTGTGAAGCATTTACATATTGTTAGTGTACGTTTAAAATTTCATTCAATTCGGTTCACTGGTTTTCGAGATATGACAGCTCAAAAATGAGGAACATTAGCGCCATGCAGTGAGTGATTCTCGAACTAAATTATTTTCCATGCGAAAGCTCTTAGGTGTCTGAGCAACTTTGCCGAAGACAATATCCTTCTAGGTGGTCCAGAACACGAGATATATGACGTTCTGACTGAACTAGAAGCTCCTAAGGACACTAGCGCCACGCAGTGAGTGATTTTTGAACTAAATTGTTTCCTATGTGAAAGCTCCTACTCTTCTGAGCAATTGTGCCGAAGACAGCATTCTTCTAAGTGGTCCAGAATGCGAGATATTCCACAACTACTGGCAAAATGTAGTGCTATCCCACATGTCCGACATGGTGCCCTGTGTAGCAGATCCCCGGTGGCCAATGTTCCCGGAACCACTATTTCAAAATATCAACACATTCTTGACAAAATTATCTATCAAATAAGACTTTGGTTATTTGAATTGTTGGAAAAATCTTCATTCTATGAGAGTTTTATTTTCTGGGTCATAATGTCCCCAATGCATTATGTTACAAACGCAATATAATTAAAATTAATTTTTCAAGATTTTTCATTGATGACGCAGACGGGTCTACCCGACGCAATTATCAGTCTATCTATCACCTCAACATTGTAGGATTAGTCAGAGACTGTCGCCTCTGTAGAAGTAGACGAAAAGGACAGACAAAAAATAACAACTGATAAAGATAGGGCCCTAATCTTGACCCTACTGCAACGGGCAAACGCAGGTACCGCACATGATAGAGAAATGCAAATAATATGATAATACGTCATTCTTTTAGACATAGGCTTAGTATATAAGGATGTTTGAAATAGATGAAGAGAAGTCAGTTGAAATTTAGTGTTTCATTCAGAAAGTTATCCGTCCCTTTGATCCTCGTCAAGACGACCCTTGTTCAAGGTAGTTACCAAACTCTCTAAAGAGGCCAGGACTTCTGCTGCAAGTAACCAGCCCTTAGGTTTTTGGAATCTCACCCAACAAGTTCACTTGGAACTTGTAAAATATTCAATCCAAAACTTCCTCAGTAAACCTTACGCTCTCAAACCATTAGAGCAATCGGTCTGAGGCTTAGTGAGGAAAACAATATTTTACAAGAAGAGGTTTCTTCTGTTGATCAAGTTTCACCTCAGACAGTATCGGCACGGTACGCATCCTTTCGCGCGTTTTACGGCCGAAACACATTATTCGTAACTTTTTTTAATGCTCGGAGAAGGTTAAAAGGAGAAAACATATTAAGCATTCTTACGAATAAAGTACTGATTTCGTTGTGGAAGAAGTTGAATCTAGAACAATTCGCGTAGCAAGAATAATGGTGAATGTATGTCACGAATATGCTCGGGAACGGGCCAACGGATCTACCTCATTCTTCCAGTGTTTCATTCGTACAGTACTCCGACGTTTTCGTACGAAGAAATAATTGGGAAAATCGACCGGAACGCACCGGAAACAAGAAAGTTAGAAATTCCATTTTGCGGGGAATTTTTCTACAGAGTTGCATGTCAAAAAATACAGTAGGCAGGCATTACGACGTTGGCCGGGACAGCTTTTTTATTCCGTGTCGGGCATTTCCATCACTGCACACAATTTTTTGATCTATTGTCGGGACAGCTAGTTTATATAGGTTAATATTTAAGAATCAGATTTGAACTAGAAAAACCAACTAGAAATAAATAAACAGAAAAAAAACCTTTCCGGAAGTATGCTCGTGCATAAGATTCTATAGATTTTATTGAAATTCATAGCACAGCCCTTTCGAAAGCTTCAAGAAAAATTGAAATAAAAATCGGCCTGATATGTCTAGTAAAATTCGTAACGCAATCGCATTCGTTTTTTGCGAGAGCTCAAAAGTAAATTTCTAGCGGAACCCCTGATGCAACCTCTGAATGAATTAGTGGTCGATTACCTACTATGTTTTTTTGCGAAACATAATCTTTAAAAGTTCTAACGCAACCGAGGGAACATCTAATGAACTCTCAAAATAATTTTCAAGAAAATTTCTCGTTTAACTTCAAGAAAGCATTGGAACATTTGAAATATGTACCGGAATTGATAATAAAACTTTTTGAAGAAATTCATGGTGAATCTGGATGAAATTTCAAACTTATTTTTTCATAGAATTGTCTATGAAATTTCTGGAAAATCTTTGACGGAAACCCCGGACAAATTTTTGGCCGTTCTTTACTGAACATGATTGCAAAACTATTTTAATTTTCTAAAGATATGTAATGTTGTGCGGCTCCGTGGTCGTGCGGCTAGGGTCACCAAGCTCTTAGTCGCATCGTGCTGAGGAGTGCGGGTTCGATTCCCGCCGCAGCTGTCAGGAAAAGTTTTCGGCTGTGCCACTGGGCGTTGCATGCTAGTCCGTTGTCTAGTGTCGTGCTTCCTTCAAAGAGCGAAAAGCTCACTGGAAGCATTGAACGTGTCCGCGTCTTTTTATATGTAAGTTTTTCTCCTCAAATTTCTTCAATTTCCTCGACGAATTCATGAAAACCAAAAGTTCACCACATTCACAAACCTCAAGAACTCAACCATATTTTTCTAAAGAAATTCGAAACATAACTCTTCAAAATAATCCAGCGAACATTTTTGCTGGCGTTCTTCTAAAAAAAAAACAGTTCTGGGATTCAATTTGTTTTTTCTAGTTCATTAATTTATGGTTTAATCGCGTGTAATGCTTTACGGAGCCGAAATGGGATTCGATTTAAAAAGGTCGTAATTTGAATCGCATCGTTTTGCATAGCAAACTCAATTTCTAGAATTCAAAAAATAAAAAAAATATAAATGTTGATATATATAAATATTCCTGAAAATTTTCTGAGAATTCATGTGAAAATTATTTTTAATATCTACGAAAATTCCTGGCAGAAACAAACAAGAATACTTTTGCCATTCTTCCAAGAACTCCTTGGAGAATTTTGCTAAATATTTGCAAGACTCTTCGATTCGAAGCATGAATATTCGGATAACTGACACTGACGAAGTGGTAGTCTGCAGTAGTACAAATGGTAGTAGTGGTACAAAACTGATTACACTTATTCGAAGAAGGTGTTCTGCTTGAAGGGTTCGAAAAGTCGGTACAAGACGTATATTCAGCAGAAGTTCTTAGATTGCAGTCTAAGATTTTCTCCTGGATTTCCGATAAAATATATTGAGGAATTGGCAATACTGACTATATAAAATATCACAAACATCTCGTCGGGTAGTGGACCTGGTATGATAGTTTCCGTCATGATATTATGACTTGTAGTCATGATATCATAAAGCGGCATATTTTATGATTTTATGACTTTTTCGTCATGTTTTTGGGAACGGATTTTTCCCGTGATAGATATCGCATCTTCAGCCTCAATGTAGGCTTTATACAATTTATGTACTTTATTATTCCGATACAACAAATACTGCACTCGTTTAAAAGGAAATGTTTACAAATGTAAACACAATTTTGTGTGTGGTGTATGGGCTAAGGTGAGTGACTATAAATCAGGAGGTCTGGAAGTGCACAGTGCACAGTTTGTTTTTTGATATTGTGTAACATAAACCCACCAAATCTTTTTAAAATTTGCTTCCAAAATCTTCAATGTTCAAACGTGTAGGAAAACGCTTAATTGAGAATTCTTCCAGCTTCCCAGAACATCGCTATCAGATTACTGGAAAGTTTGTGAACCTCTGCCATTAGTGTACTCGCTCCCGTTGCCATATCTCTCGCATGTACGTACAAACAAAAATGAATGCTTTTAAGCCTTTCAAACTCGATAATTACTATTTGCATACGTAGTCGATGCGGGTGGGGGCGGCACTGCCAGCCCTGATTAAACCATATTGTTTTCCCATAAAATCGAAGCATCAGCAATAGGAAAGCAAATCGGGCTAATCGCTTCCAAGTCTTAATGCAACTTTGTTCCCCTTGTGTTCTCCCGTTGTCGACCTTCTTCTTCTCCTGCTCTGCTCTCTCTGCAGGATGACGACGCTTCTAAACGCTTAAGCCATCTCGTACTGGATTGAACAACACTCGGGAAAGCGATGTCTAAGAGGATTAATATCGCACCGCGCAGAGAGCTCTGTTCACGGTGTTGTACTTACTGCTTTAAATTGAAATTTTCCAGAATCCCCATAAAGAAACGGAGGTTGTTTTATGATCGTATCCGATCGTTCCGCACCAATGAATGGATGAAACCCCAATCACCCCACGTCCCAACCGCGCTCCAACCGGCCAGAAAGGATTATCGATCGAGTACCTACCTACCTTCCTACCTAGTTGTTGGATAACGGGGGTTTGCCATCGCATCGGCCGGAGATCCAAAGAGACATTACCAGTTCATTTGTGCGATTCCAAATCCATTCGGTTTGGCACTTTATGCTTCACGGCACTAAGTATGTTAATATCTGCTGGTTCGGGTCTCACTCGATGCGAGGGGCCATTTCAAGTTTCGCACCGTGTGTGGCTTTTCCGCAGCGGTGAGCTGAAGAACACTCGAATAAATAGTCATGTGTGATTTTACTTGACAAAAGCCAAACAAGCTTTCGGTGTAAAGTTTGAAATCCAATCATTTTACAGAAACAGTTAATGTAGATTTATCATGATTTTGTGAAAAAATCATTATTAATTTTTTCCAAAAACTTATTTTTATATATTTTTTGAGTGAACTTTTATTTACACGATTTTTTAAATTTGGAATCAAATTCTGGTTTACACGGTAATTATCTTATGAAAAATAATAAATTAAATATATAACAGTATACAAAAAAAACCTTTAAAAGTGTTTTTTTTTAATTGCAAATAAGAGTCTAATAACTTTTAAGTACAATCTACCAATTTTAACCACAAAAATCCAAGAGAAAATTTCCCTCAGTGTACCTAAATTCATTCATAAAACGAGTGGCTAAAAGCTGACCCCTGATCGATCGGTACTAGCCCTACCGCCCCTTCAAATCGATTGCCCTCTTGTGCCGAAAAATGGAAAGAAACTAAATGAAACCATTATTGTAAATACGGCCGGGTCGGCGGCTCATCCTTCGCAACGACTAAGCCACACCAGCCGGCAGAGCCATCATATGCATGATAATAGTTTTCAATTACTTTAATCGGCCGTTATGTGTATGTTTTGAGCGCGGTATTATAAATTATGGGCACTTTAAAAGGCTCGCGCAACCCTGCATTTGAGTTTGAGAAAGGATTGACTGACTGACGGATCGATCTCGATTGATCGCTGGTCGATCATGCCGGCCTTCTGTAAGTGGAGTCCAGAAGAGCACCCGATGGTCGGAAAAGGGCGATTGATTTTTTCTGCGTCCCCAGACATCGCGACTTGAGGAACAGGGTTGTAACATGTATTTAGCCTTTTCGCCAAAAAAGTGCGAAATTTACTGAAACAGTATAATAAACTCAAATATGTAAATAGTCCTACTTCATTAGAAATCTATAGCAAAGGTACTCACTTTATGAATCTTATTCTCACAAGTGAATCATTGGCTGTAAATCTCAATTAGGTACACCGGGGCAAGATAAAACAGCGGCTTATCATGATGATTTTTAATGATGATAAACAATTTTATTGCCATAACACATTCAAACAATTCTTTAACGAAGGATAAATTTCCAAATTTTATTGAAATCTATTTCAAAACTTCGCGTTTCATCTTGCCCCGGTGTACCTTAATAATGATAATACAAGAGATAATACAACTTTTTTAATACTATAACACTGCCCAAGTATTGAAGGATTTAGCTGAATATTGGATCAGAGCAGCTTTTTCGGGTGTTTTTTTTTAATAAGATTAAGCCAAAAAAAAAACGATACATATTTAGATCATAATAAAAAAAAGGGTTAAAGCTAGTACTTCACAGGGGTTTTTCTTGACGTCCGATGGGTCTGATATTCAGCCATACAGTTCAGTACGGTAGGAAATTGTTGATGTAAACTTTCAGTTAAGCCAGGTTTAGAAAACATCATGACTATAGAATACAAAATAGCTGCGAATAGCATAAGTTCTTCTAGATCATCATGTCTCACTAATATTTACCATAATTTTACAATAATTAATTCCCAAAACAAATTGTCGTTTCAACCTGACAGAATATCAGTTTCATACATTCCTAATAAAAAAATTGGTGTTCGAAAAAACAATGAAAATTGGTTACGACTTCAAAACGTTATGGCACAATATTGGCTTTGCACTACAAAAAATATAATTTTCGATGGTTCTTCCAACACATCGATCAGAATTGAGTTGACTTTGAATTTGATTTAGTTTGGTACGTAAAAGGATATATATATATCCTACATATACATATATGTAAGAGATGCTCTAATATGCTTAATTTTTCGTTAAATCAATTAGACAATAATATTTTACGCAAAATGGGGTAAGAGCTCAAGTCATACAACAACTTTATGTAATCATCTAATATTCTTCAAAATGTACGTATTATCTTTAAAAATCAGGAGACAAAAGAGAATTGTCTAAACTTCTTCTCATTTCCCTATTTAAACTAAATGAGTCAGAGAAGTGGAACTATCTCGGGAGGGCTCCTATTTTGGGCAATTTTCTGCTATAACTCAGCCAATGTTGAATCAATTGACACAATTTATCAACGCGGTGAGATACGTGTAGTATCTAGCCGTGTACAAAATTTCAAGTCATTTAGTTTGGAATTTCCTAAGTTATAGCGAAAAGTGCCCAAAATACCAGCCACTATACCTCTCGCTATCCTATATGGTAAAATGTAGATCAAATTTCAGAGTGTACTCCATATCTCACATCAAGCTTTAACTAGTTCCAAGTATTTTTGTTACCACGTATAGCGTTAAATATCGTTTTACAGTTAACAAATTTCAGCTCACTCCAGACCAGTACCCTGAAACGCCTTGAAACCACCTGCTGCTGAAAACCTCTTGAACCCGGTTAAACCCACAGAAACCCCTCCGAGACACCTGTAACGCCTTGAAACTCCCTGAAAGCCTCCTAAATTCCCTGGTAACTCATCCGAAATCCTTCAGAAATTTCCTGAAACCCTATAAAACGCTTTGTAAATCCACCGGAACCCCCGTGAAACCCCATGAAATCCCTTGACAGCCTCCTGAAACACCCTGAAACTCCACAAACCGCAGAGCAGCCCTTTGAAACGACATGAAATGTCTTGAAATACCTATGAAAATACTCTGAAACTCACTTGAAAGCCACCTGAAATCCTCTACAATGTTCGGAATCCATTCAGAAACTCTCTAAGATGCCATGAAACCTTCAAACAAGCCCTAAAACTCTTTGAAATATCCTTGAAACTTGCCTTCTCGAATCCCTTCAACCCTTTCGACGGGACATTTCGTCGCGCTGGCCTCGAACACGTTTGTCATGCTCGGTTTCATCACCGGGGTCATATATGACGACCCCTTCGGGTCCAAAGGGTTAAACTCCCTGAAATCACTCCTGCACACTCTCCCCCTCTGAAAAGCATTGAAACGTCTTGAAAGCCTTCTAAAATCACACTGTATTTCTCTTGACAGCCCTTTAAAACCCCCATAACCCTCTGATAAAGCCATGAAACCTTCTGAAATACATTGAAACAACTCAAAAACATTCCTGAAAGTACCTTGAAAGATCCCTGGAACCCCGATAAAACACCCGGGATTCAGTTAGAAGTTTCATGGATATTTCTGAGAGTGAACAAAGAGTCTTTATACACCCTCTGAAATCTGTATAAAACTTGCGAAAGGTCATGGCACATATAATAGTCGTTCATGCTAACATACGAAACGTGTGTAAACCCTTTCAACCGTCATTTGAATAAGGAAACCTAACTAGCAACCATTTAGAGATGGCGCAACGATCGCATTCACAACGATTGAGCACAAATGACAAGTACAAATAATCCCTGTTAGATAGTAATTACTGCAGCAATTGGTAGTATAGATGGAAGAAGTAAGCAACGTATGTATTTGATTTTTACAGTTTTTACATAGGTTTTGAGTTCAATTTTGTTCTAGAACAAACATCTGTTATCTGTGGTCATGGTTTCAACTGCTAGCCACGCCAGCAACAACTTCCCGTTTAGCAGACACAGAATCTGGTCTCTGGAGAAATTGCTGAAAGAATCACATGAAGCATTTCTGTAGAAATCGTAGAAGGAGTCCCAAAAGAATTTCATGGAGGAGTTCTAATAAAAATAAGTGGAATTCTACAAACAGTACAGAATTCCTGAAGGAATGAATAATCTTGAAGGAAGGAATAATAACCTCTGGAGAAATTCTTGGAATTCTTGGAAGACGTTTTGGAGAGCCCCCTGAAAAAAATCCTGGAGGATTCCTATCAAGAACTAGTACGTAAATGTCAGCTGAAATTTGGAGTGAATTTGGGTTTCTTTGTTAGGAGTTCTTCATCATAGAAAGAATCCGTGGAGTGCTTGGAATATCTCTGGAGGAGTTCCTTAAGGTGAAACATCAAGAGATCCCTTTGCAATTTTGCATACAAACTTTAGAGGCACGAATCTGACGAACGAAGCACTTGTTTATCCTGGCTTTGCTCACTTGTAAAAAGAGGCAGATTTCCTAAATCGAGCGCATTTGTTTGCGAATTTTCAAGATTGGTGCTCTTGAAAACATGAGAAGGGGACCAAGTCGGTCATTGTGGTAGCCATGTTTGTATTCTCTGAAGTTTCTCCTTAACGAATCCTTGGAGAAATTACAGATATTTCTGGTGGAATTCCAGCGATGGATTCTTGAAGGAATCAGTCCTAGAGGAATCTTATCAAGACAAGCTGAAAGAATCTCAGTAGGAGTTTCTGTACAAATCATAGAAAAAACCTTAGAAATCTCTAGGATTGAAATTTACTTCGTCATATGAGCTAATTCCCATCATATCAGATGAAAAATAGCCAATCATCAAAGATACTCCACCTTACCTTTGTCATCGACTCGTAAAATTGAAGCAAAAAGAAAATGTAGACTATAAACAAGCCCCTTTAGCACTGGAAATCGCATATTTACACAAATTTTTACGTTTCAATTTCATTCCAAAATTTTTCTCGTTTTGCATATGACGAAGGCAACCGCATCAAAGCAGCAGCTAGCCGAACTGTTCTTCATCCCCGTTCAATCTTCACTTCGCTAGATTCACTTATTGAACTGACCATCAATTCAAACCTCTCAAAAGCTCGGTAGCACTTCAATGTTGGATTTCGCTGCAGCAGAATGCAGCAAAACTGCTCAATATTTTGAAATAAAATTGCTTTTTCCCGCCGGTAAGTTGTGAACAACAAATTGTCTTCGTCCCAGGGAAGATGCAGGTAAATGTGAGCGTGGGGTCTCCAGTTAGCCTAGTGGTTAAGGCTATGGATCGCCAATTCGGAGACGGCGAGTTCGATTCCCGTTCCGGTCGGGAAAATTTTCTCGACTCCCTGGCCATAGTGTATCATTGTACTTGCCACACAATATACAAATTCATGCAATGGCAGGCAAAGGAAGTGCTCAAAGAACACTAAGTTGAAGTGAGGCAGGCAAAGTTCCAATGGGAACGTAGAGCCATAAAGAAGAAAAAGAAGAAAAGGAGGAAGGAGAAGAAGAGTGTGCGTGAATTTTGTGCATACGAAACATCGTATTTCATAACCGCAAAGCAAGATTTCTTCGTTGCACTGTGATTTGGCGTTGTATGATCTGGTGGGCAAAATTATTATCAACCCAACGAAAATATTAACCGAAAAATTAAAGTCGTTATTCTAAAGCTATCTATCTCATTTGAATAGCTTTCCGCTTGGAATACCAAGAATATGACCGACTTCTCGAAAAAACACCTACGGTCAAAAAATAATGTTCGATCATCATTTGTACCTAGTGTCACTTAGAAGGTTTCTCGGGAATTAAATTCAGGTTATGCCCGAAATACACATGAACTAGACGAAAACAGAATTCGAGTGACAATCATTCAATCTTATTGTTTTACGGAAATTATAGTTATTTTACAATATTTTTTACATGATATGGAAGCTGATTTATAAATTAGTAATTGATACCGAATTGGCCATAAGCTGTTAGGCGATGTGCAAGAATAAATTAAATCATTATTGGTCGGTGCTTAGATAGACACAAATCAGATGAAAACCCTTTTTAAGATTCGTAAGTTTTCTTACACATGTTAGGGCTAACTTAGAAGAATAACATTACTCAAGTTAGAAAGGCCATTTAGTCTCTGAAATGTTTCGATTCTCTCCCAATGTAAAAAGATATTTTTTCATAGGTGTAGAATTCCTGCTGGGACTGCTTCAGAAATTACTGCCGGGATTCTTCCAGGAATTTCTTCAAAGCTTCCTGCAGAGTAGTTTTTAGTTTTTTTCTACCATTGATTTCTCTTAGAAAAACCGAGAATTTGTGGTAGGATTCCTCTCAGAATTTCTGCTCTTCGCGAAATTTCTACTCTTTCCAGGAATTCCTTCGGGACCTCCTCTAGGAATTCTTCCAAAGTTTTCTATAGGAATACCTTCCGATATTTCCTGTT
>NC_085137.1:38400093-38422065 GCF_035046485.1 Aedes albopictus
ATCTCAAAAGAAATGCCTGGAGAATCTTTTATAAAAATACTTGAAAAAATCTTGGAGGAATTTCTGAAAAAATAGTGAAGTTCCTAAAAAAGTTTTTAGAAATATTGGCGAGAAAATTCATGGAGAAAACCATGAATAAATTACTAGAGATTTTCTTGAAGAAACCCCCGGAGAAATTGCTGAAGAAATTCCTAGAGATATTTCTCTAGATATTTCTGGATAAATCCCTGAATAAATTTAAGAAACTTCTGAAGAAATTCTTGCAGAAATTCCTGGGGAAATTTCTAAAGCTATTATCTGAAGAAATCTTTGAAGACATGTTTTATATTCCTGAGAAAAATCTTTTTGAAATTAAAACAAAAAAATTAAAAACAGCTTTCTGGAGACATTTTTGGAGATACTCCTGAGAAATAAATGCCTGGAAGGTTAGTTTCTGAAGAAATGCCTATAAATATCACGGAGCACGAGTTTTTCGGAGGAATTCCTGACGAAATACATGCCGCAATTTCTAAAGAAAATCTCCAAAAATCCCTGGAAAAAATCCAAGTAGAATTTCTGGTGAAATGCTGTAGACATTTTTGATGAAATTCTCCTTAGAATTTCTTGTATAATTTCATGGGCATTTGCAGTGAAGCTCCTGGATAGGTTCATAGAAAAATCTCAATGAAACTCTGGTAGATTTCTTGGAAAAAATCTTATGGAATTCTTGGAGGAATTTCTGACATAAATTTTAGGTAAGCTCGTGGAAATTATCGTTCACTTTTCGTCGACATTGCTGATGTTAAAACCGGCAGCATTCTTAGATCTGCTACATAGTTTTTTTCCCATAGCATAGGTTATTGAGAACGTAACCGGTAATAACGACATTCATGCTTTTTTTTGCATTTTTATATGAGACAATACAATCCTTAAGAATTAACTGTATTTTTTTTGAGAATTTCTTGACAAAAATCTGGAGCAATTCCTTTAAAATTTCATGATTAATTATGGATAAAAATTGTATGGAAATTTTCGGAGAAATTTTTTCAAGAATTCCGCGAGCAATTTTTAGAAGAAAAGCTGAAGAAATTCCAAAACAAATTCCTGGAGGAATTTCAAAAGTACATACTATGCTAAATCGTGGAAGAATAATTTATTGGAGAAACTCCTGATCAGTGCATAAATTTCTGGAGAAATTGGTGTAAAAACTTTTTAAAAATTCAGATGAAATTTCTAGAGAAATTTCTGAAAAAATGACAAGAACTTTTTTTTGAAGGTTTTTCTGGGAAATTCCTGAAATTAAAAAAATAGTCCAGAGCAATCTCTTCAGAAATCCTTAAATAAAATTCCTAAAATTTTTGAAAAAAAATGTTGAAACTTTTAAAGAAATTTTTGGAGATTCTGATCAGTGCATAAATTTCTGGAGAAATTGGTATAAAAACTTTTTTAAAAATTCAGATGAAATTTCTAGAGAAATTTCTGAAAAAATGACAAGAATTTTTTAAAGGGTTTTCTGGGAAATTCCTGAAATAAAAAAAAATAGTCCAGAGCAATCTCTTCAGAAATCCATAAATAAAATTCCTAAAATTTCTTTTCATTTTTTCAAATAGTGAAATTTTTAAAGAAATTTTTGGAGATTCTTGGAGAAATCACTGCAACAAATTTCTAGAGACCTTTCTGAAGAAACTTTTGTAGGAATACCTGAAAAAATTTCTGGACTTTTTCCTAATTTCTTCATTATCTGAAAAAAAAAAATCCACGGAGGAATTCGTGGAGAAATTTGTGGAGACGTTCCTGGGGAGACTCATAAAGAAAGTGTCTAGATTCTAGTAGAACATTCGCTGGTGAACTTGCTGGTGAAATTTCTGGAGAATCTATTAAAGAATTACCTTCTTGGAAAATAGAGAACTTCCTAAAGAAATTTCTGAAGCGATTCTTGAGGAAATACCTGGAGAAACCCCCAAATAATTGACAAGAGATTTTCCTGAAGAATCTCCTTGAAAACTTCCTGCATAATTTCCAAGAGATATTTCTGAAGGAACTTCTGTAGAAATTCCTCGTCAATTTTCAGAAAAAATTATAGAGACATTTGTAACGACATTTCTAAGAAAATTCTTAAAGAAATAACATTCAACGATCTTTGTTGAAATCCCTAAAAATATTCCAGAAGAATCTTATATAGAAACACTTGGCAAATTCTTGAAGAAACTCCTGAAAAAATGGTGAAGTTTCTGAAAAAAAAACATATTGAGATGTTTTTTTGAGAAAACCATGAATAAATTGCTAGAGAAGAAATTCCTTCACATATTAGCGAAGAATTTTCTGGAAATCCCTAATCAAATTCCTAGAGATTTTCTTGATCAAACTCTTGCAGATTCCCCTGAAAAAAAAAATCCTCGACATTTTCCTGACGAAATTCATGGAGAAATTTATAAAGCCGTACCAAGGGAAATTCTTAAAAGAATGATCTACAACGGCCTCTGTTGAAATTCCTAAAGAAGTTCGTCAAGAATCTTCTGTAGAAATATTTGGAAAATTCCTGATGAAATTTATGAAAAAAGGTGAAGTTTTTAAAGAAATTTCTGACGAAATTCTTGAAAAAATCATGAGTAAATTGCAAAAGATTTTCATCAAGCAACCCCTGGCGAAATTCCTGTAAAAATATTTATATTCCTGAAGAAAATTCTGGGAAATCCCTGAATAAATTCTTAGATATTTTCTGAAGAAACTCCTGAAAATTTTCCTGAAGAAATTATCTGAAAAAAAATCCACGAAGCAATTCATGGAGAAATTTGTGGAGGCGTTCCTGGGGATATTCTTGAAGAAATTATCTGCAACAATCTGTTGATGTTCCTAAGGAAACTCCTAGAGAATCTTATATAGAAATATTTGGAAAACTTCTGAAGAAATTTGTGAAAAAAATGGTGGAGTTACTGAAGAAATTTCGGGAGAAATTGTTGAGGACATCCCTGGAGAAATCCATAATTAAATTGCTAGAGAATTTCCTAGATTTTCCAAGAGATATTTCAGAGGAATTCACTCAATAAATTATTAAATATTTTCTTGAAAAAACTCAGGCAAAACTGCCTGAAAGAAGTCCTGGACAATTGCTGAAAATTCAAGAAGAAATTCCTAAAAAAAATTCTGAAAAAAAAAAGATAAACAGTGAAGTGCCAGAAGAAATGTCTGGAAAAATAGTTGAGGAAATTCCAGGAGAAGTCTATGAATAAATTGCAAAAGATTTTCCTGAAGAAACTCCAGGAGAAATTCCTGAAGAAATTCCAGAGATAATTTTGAAGACATTCCTGAGGAAACTCTTGAAGAAATTATGTATGTGGAACAATCTCTGGTAGAATCCCTAAGGAAATTCCAGGAGAATCTCTTGGAGAAATTTTTAGAAAATTCTTAAATAAATTTGTGTAGAAATGGTGTTTGTTTTGGAGAAATTCTTGAGAAAATTCCTGGAGAATTTCCTGAATGAATTCCTAGTCAATTTTCTGGAAGTGTTTGTGAAGAAATGCATGTTCTTGATGAAATTTATAATGCTATTATCTGAAGAACTCCTTAAAGATTTTTGTTTAAATATTCCTGAGAAAAATCTCTGTGAAATTTCTTAAAAAATGTAAGACAATTTTCTGGAGACATTCTCGAAAGAACTCCTGAGAAATGCCTGGAAGAGTTTCTGAAGAAATTCTCGGAGAACATCCTGCTACATTCCTGGATAACTCCCCGAAGAAAAAATCGCGGAGGATGAACATGCATGCAAACGAAATACATGCAGACATTTCTGGAGAAAATTTTGATTTTTCTTTTAGAAATTTCTGGACAAAATTCTGAAAAAAAATCCTAGACAAAAAATTCCAGGAAACATACCTGAAGAAATTATCTTGAGCCATTTCTAGTGAAATCCGAAAAGAAGTTCCTGAGTTCGTCAGCAATTCTTTATAATTAAAAAAAAAAACTTTTTGAAATAAAAATGTTGAATTGTAGAAGAAATTGTCAAGGCAATTTCTGAGGAAATTCCAAGAAAATTTCTCCAGAATTCCTTTAGAGAAATTCCAGAAGAAATTCTTAGAGATATAATATATTCTAGATAAAATTCTGATTGGGGAGATTGGGGGAACTCTCTAAAGAAATTCCTGAAGAACTTTTCGAGAAATTCTTGGAAAATCCATTAAAAAATTGATATTTCTTATATATTTTTTTGAATACTTTCTTGAAGCATTTCCTGTAGAAAAACATAGAGAATTTACAAGTGATTCTTCTGAACAAAGTATTGGATAAATCAGCTTATCTCAAAAGAAATTTCTGAAACAACTATCGGAAGGATCGGAACTAGATTTCCAAAGAAATATTTTAAAATGATTTCTGAAAAAAAAAACAGAGATGACGAAGCTCTTCCCGACTTCCGGCATCCTGAGAGAAATTTCTGGAGAAGTTCCTGTAGAAATTTCTGAGTAAACTTCTGCAACAAAAAAATAAATGCTTGGAGAAATCCTTGAATAAATTTTTGAAAAAACTCGAAAAAAATCTGGGAAAATGTTTGGAGAGATTATCTAAACTGGGAAAAAATCTTGAGTTCCTACAAATGCTTCTCGAAAAAGTCATAGGAACTTGAAAGAAATGGCTGAACTTTTCGTTGAAATTTCCAGAGAAACTCTTGGAGAAATTGCTGAACAAATCCATGGAGAAATGTGCGACGCAATTATCTGGAGCAATCTCTGGAGAATTTCATGGATAAATTTCTTAAGAAACTTTTAAAGACATTTTCATAGAAATTCTTGAAAAAAATCTGGTGAAGTTCCAGAAGAACTTCGTGGAGAAATTCCTGAACAAACTCAAACAAATTCCTGAAGAATTTTTGAGGGAAATTCCAGAAAACGGTGAAGGAATTTCTGGAAAAAATGCTGGAGACGTTCCTGAATAAATGCCTGGAGAAATTGTTAAAAATAGTTTTGATGAAATTCATGGCGAAATTTCTCGATTTTTCGAATCTCCGAAGAAACTTCTAGGGAAATTCCTGATGAGATTATCTAGTAATCTTCGAAGAAATCTTTGAATTTCAGAAGATTCTTCTTAAGAAATTCTTAGATTTTTTATTAAACTGCTTAAATTCCTGAAGAGGCTTTGTATTGTAATCCCAGGAGAAATTTCATGAGAGTCTTTACAAGAAATTCTTAAGATTGTTTAAAAACGGCTGAATAAATTGGAGATAAGCATCTGGAGAAATTTGTGGAGAAAATTTCAAACGCAATTATCTGGAGCAACCTCTGGAGAACTTCATGGAGATTGAAGAAACTTTATTCTTGATTTAAGATTTCTTATCAAATTTTACTTGAAATTAAAAAATGGCAAAGGAATTTTCTGGAGAAATTTCCTGATAAAATTTCCGGAAAAATTGTTTAAAACTAGATATTTTAAAGACATCCTTGTCGGAATGTCGGAAACTCCTGGATTTTTCGATTCTCTGAAGATTCCAAAAAGAGATCATCTTAAGCAATCTCTGGATGAATCTTTGAATTCCAGGAGAGATTACTCCAGAAATTCTTTGGAATTTATTTCCATTTTTTTTAAATTTCAGATGAATTTCTTTGGAGCAATCTCTGGAGAAATTCTTGAAAAAAATTCTGAAGAAACCACATAAGAAATTATTGGAATACAACCTATTAAAATTTCTTAACAAAGGGAAATTTCTGGAATTGGAATAGCGAAATTGCTGGTGAACTTCATGAGGTAATTTCTGAAGAAATGCACTGGAGATATTGCTGTGGTAATTTCTGAAGAATTGCTCGGGAAAAACTTGGAAAACACTCATCAAAACTTGAGAAGCGCTTTTTTGGCTGGAAGCATGCTAGCCCGATGAGAGAGAGAGGTTGTTCCCTCTGACTGTTATAATTCAGGGAAAAGTTGTACGAGAATCTTATCTTGTTTGCGGTGTTTTTCGGTCCCCGGGCCAGTTGTGTACAACAACAGCAATTAGGTGGCTAAAGTTTTGAGAGACATTATTGCCGCATTATCTATATGAGCTGGCAAGTTTTTGATGAGTGAACTCTTTCATGTCTGTATATCGGGACGACTCACGAGTGATAGAAGCTTTGTTCAGCTGAAACGTGTGGACACCAGATTGAACTTCGGAGTACCTATATGCGATTGATACCGATCGGTGGGTATCAGTTGGTTTGCGATAGCGCGAACTAGGTTTTCTTATCGGTGAACTGTGGTTAGACGTGGCGAGTATGATAGGCGTTGTTGTGGTAATACGAGACATGTTTGGATTATTGCTTGCCGGGTAAATATTTACGCAAATTGCGACTGTAGAGGGAATTGCTTCATTAGTTGGTGGCAAGTTTGATAACATACTTTGTTGAGTTAATGCAATGTGACTGTAAGAATATGTAATAGGGCAATTCTTCATTTTCTGCAGCAATCATTTTAGTTATCTCCGAATTCTCAGAGACATTCCTGGAGAAATTTCTGTAGGAATGTCTGGAGAAATTCCCAGAGAAGTTCCTGAAAGAATTCTCAAAGAAATTCATGCAGGAATTCCTAGAGGAATTAATATAGGAATTCGTAGAGGAATCCCTGGAGAAATTCCTAGTTGAACTCCCAGAGGAATTCCTGGAGAAATTTTCAGAGGAATTACTAAAAGAATTCTCAGAAAATTTTTTTAATGAATTCATAGAGAAGTTCCTGGAGGAACTCCAGGATGAATTTCCTGAATTTTCTGAGGAATTCTTGAAGGAATTCCCAGAGGAATTTCTGAAGGAATTTCCAGAGGAATTCCTGATGGAATTTCCAGAGGAATTCCTGATGGAATTTCCAGAGGAATTTCCAGGGAAATTCCTGAAGGAATTTCCAGGGGAATTCCTGAAGGAATTTCCAGGGGAATTCCTGAAGGAATTTCCAGGGGAATTCCTGAAGGAATTTCCAGAGGAATTCCTGGAGGAATTTCCAGAGAAATTCCTGAAGGAATTTCCAGAGAATTTCCAGAGAAATTCCTGGATTAATTCCCAGAGGCATTCCTGGTGGAATTTCCAGAGGAATTCCTGAGGGAACTTCCAGAGGAATTCCTGGGGGAACTTCCAGAGGAATTCTTGGGGGAACTTCCAGAGGAATTCCTGAAGGAACTTCCACAGGAATTCCTGGAGGAATTTCCAGAGAAATTCCTGGAGGAATTTCCAGAGAAATTCCTGGAGGAATTTCCAGAGAAATTCCTGGAGGAATTTCCAGAGAAATTCCTGGAGGAATTTCCAGAGAAATTCCTGGAGGAATTTCCAGAGAAATTCCTGGAGGAATTTCCAGAGAAATTCCTGGAGGAATTTCCAGAGAAATTCCTGGAAAAATTTCCAGAGAAATTCCTGGAGGAATTTCCAGAGGAATTCCTGGAGGAATTTCCAGAGAAATTCTCGGAGGAATTTTCAAATAAATTCCTGGAGGAATTTTCAAAGAAATTCCTGGAGGAATTTCCAGAGAAATTCCTGGAGGAATTTCCAGAGAAATTCCTGGAGGAATTTCCAGAGGAATTCCTGGAGGAATTTCCAGAGAAATTCCTGGAGAAATTTTCAAATAAATTCCTGGAGGAATTTTCAAAGAAATTCCTGGAGGAATTTTCAAAAAAATTCCTGAAGGAATTTCCAGAGGAATTCCTGAAGGAATTTCCAGAGGCATTCCTGGAGAAATTTCCAGAGGAATTCCTGGGGGAACTTCCAGAGGAATTCCTTTGGGAACTTCCAGAGGAATTCCTGGGGGAACTTCCAGAGGAATTCCTGGGGGAACTTCCAGAGGAATTCCTGGGGGAACTTCTAGAGGAATTCCTGGATAAACTTCTAAAGGAATTCCTGGGGGAACTTCCAGAGGAATTCCTGGGGGAACTTCCAGAGGAATTCCTGGGGGAACTTCCAGAGGAATTCCTGGGGGAACTTCCAGAGGAATTCCTGGGAGAACTTCCAGAGGAATTCCTGGGGGAACTTCCAGAGGAATTCCTGGGGGAACTTCCAGAGGAATTCCTGGGGGAACTTCCAGAGGAATTCCTGGGGGAACTTCCAGAGGAATTCCTGGGGAACTTCCAGAGGAATTCCTGGGGAACTTCCAGAGGAATTCCCAGTGGATTTCCTGAAGGAATTTCCAGAAGCATTCCTGAAGGAATTTTCAGAAGAATTCCTGAAGGAATTTCCAGACGAATTCCTGAAGGAAATTCCAGACGAATTCCTGAAGGAATTTCCAGACAAATTCCTGAAGGAATTCCTGAAGCAATTTCCAGTGGAACTGCTGATGGAATTTCCAGAAGAATTCCTGAATGAATTTCCAGAGGAATTCCTGAAGGAATTTCCAGAGGAATTCCTGAAGGAATTTCCAGAGGAATTCCTGAAGGAATTTCCAGAGGAATTCCTGAAGGAATTTCCAGAGGAATTCCTGAAGGAATTTCCAGAGGAATTCCTGAAGGAATTTCCAGAGGATATCCTAAAGGAATTTCCTGAGGAAATCCTAAAGGAATTTCCTGAGGAAATCCTAAAGGAATTTCCAGAGGAATTCCTGAAGGAATTTCCAGAGGGATTCCTGAAGAAATTTCCAGAGGAATTCCTGAAGGAATTTCCAGAGGAATTCCTGAAGGAATTTTCAGAGGAATTTCTGAAGGAATTGCCAGAGGAATTTCTGAAGGAATTTCCAGAGGAATTTCTGAAGGAATTTCCAGAGGAATTTCTGAAGGAATTTCCAGAGGAATTTCTGAAGGAATTTCCAGAGGAATTTCTGAAGGAATTTCCAGAGGAATTTCTGTAGGAATTTCCAGAGGAATTTCTGTGGGAATTTCCAGAGGAATTCCTGGAGGAATTCCTAAAGTAATACCTGGCGGCATTGCTGAAGTAATACCTGGCGGCATTGCTGAAGTAATCCCTAGAGTTATTCTTGAAGGAATTCCTGGACGAATTCCTAATGTAATCCCTGGAGGAATTCCTGAAGAAATCCCTGAAAAAAAAGTCCTGAAGTAATATATGGAGGAATTCCTGAAAGAATCTTTGGAGGGATTCCTGAAAAATCTCTGGAGTAATTTCTAAAGGAATCCCAGGAGAAATTCCTGAAATAATTTCTGGAGGAATTCCTGAAGGAATCCCTGGAGGAATAGCTGAATTCTTGTAGAAATTCCTGAAAGAAATTTTGTAGAATTTTTCGGGAAAATTGGTGAAGGAATATTTGTCAGAATTGCTAGAGAAATCCATGAAATAATTCCTAAAACTTTGTGGAAAACGTTGTTTTGGTTAACGAAACCGAAATATCTGCGTCAAAAGTAATTGACATCATTTCCAAAGCTGAACAATACACTTGGCTTTTGTATAGACCGCCCAAAATTTGTGATATTACTTTTTCCAAATAAGGACCCGCAGACTTTCTTTAATCTAGAAGGCACGCGTGTCCCTTCCTTAATTTCGACTACGACCAATAACCGTATTGTACCGAATCGGGTGTGGTCGGCTCGAAAGCTGACTCTTCAAAAATACCTCCGAATTCGAAGCCACCTGCCCAAATGATGCTTTCCACCGCCTGTGCATTGTCTTGTCCACACACAACGACGATAAACGATCATCCGGTCCCGGTCTACTGGTAGGTGCGTACTAGTCGGTCCCATATTAAGCCAATCCCGAGCAGGAGAAAATAGCTGAAGAATACCAAACTCAGGTATTGAAAACCGAATACCTACAACCTGAGTGAGGTATTAAGTAGCCCTGCATAAGAGGTAAAATACCTAAAATAATAACTGGTGTGTATTCTGTGCATAACAGGTGAATCATGACATCAGGTATGGCAATACCTAAATAATAATCGGCGATTTTTCCATACAAATAGTGATTTTTCCATAACTGAATAATACCTCAAGCAGTCCACAACGCCAAACCAATAACTCGTTGAGGTATTTTATAAATACCTACACAATACCAAAATTAGTTATTTTCAATACCAGGCTAACTGCCCAATACCTTACCTTGGTATGATACCTCAATTTGGTATGCTGCAGTTATGTGTCAGTTATTCATTCCTGCTCGGGAATGCACACAGTATAGCGTTCCATACTAATCGAATATTCCTAGCACGGCGATCACCACCACCCATGCGAGTTTAGGTTCAAGACATTTTTTCGGCAGCGCTTGCTGATGACTAATTCAACGGAGTATTTACCGTTTCCCAGATCGATTGTGGGGCCGTTTCTCAGATCGATGTGAACTGACGTCGTCGGTTCTCGGGTTGGTAGCGAAGAATCAAGAAAACTGGTTAAGCTTGGAATAAGAGAATACCAAATTTTAGACGTTTGAAGACAGAGGGTGAAAAAAGTTGAAGTTGAAGCAAGGCAGGCCAAGTCCCAGTGGGGACGTAGAGCCATACAGAAGAAGAAGAAGAAGATCTCAAGCAAAAAATTAAAGACCATTTAGTATTGCAGAGAGTTGACGACCATTATAAAACCAACAGGAATTTATTTCTATTTCTGGCTGATTCAGAAGTTTTTATTATATTTTATTTGAATGTGATCTTGTTTTTGCTTTTTTACTCTGCTAATTATAGTTTTCTTTTTTTTTATTTAAATATTAATCAAAATCGCTATCATCTTATTCTTAGTTGAGGAACTGATTTCTTTGTTTGGGTAAATAATCAGAAAAAAAAAACGAAACAGAAATAAAAAAAGAAAAACGATTTCATTGCGGTTTATTGATCGTTTCTTCCGCCAATTTAACTTTTAAAGGCCACAGGATATCATTGTTTTTTTTTTTATTCTATTCTGCTTTATTGTCTCCTTATTTTGGTCTTGTTCTATTTTCATTGCACTCAGAACATCAATAAAAACAATATTTCATTCTATTTTATATGCAGATATTATTTGTTTTTTTTTTTAAATTTTTTCCCATCTGATCCTGTTTTTGATTTTCTACTCTTCACTTTGTGTCAATCACTTATCTTCTTTTTCAAATCTAGAAAAAACAAAATCCTTATGTTTTTATTCTTAGTATCACATATCGCTTCTTGAGTTTCAGAAATTAAAAAAAAAATAAAAAAAAATATGAAAAAATAAACAATCATATTGTGGTTAGAAGATGGTGTCTCGAACCAACTTAGCTTTAAAATGTCGCTTGGTATTCTATTGTTTTCTAGCCTATTTTATTTCATTTTGCTTTCCTTTTACTTTAACGCTAGTCTTGTTTTGTTTATGTTACTCGTAACTTAATTATTTTTAATGAAAAAAAGTAAAAGTACTCCAACTCTTCTCCTGTTTTATTTTTTATTTTCTTTTATTTTAATATGTTCCAATTTTTTTTTCCACTTTGTTTGTTATTCTTTTCAATGTTAACTTGTTATAATATTAGCCTTAGAGTCACAACTCGCTTTTTCTTGAATGTGCTTTCTCTTAAGATTATCCAACGCTTCTTAAAACGAGTTCACACGACCTAGCTCCAGAATCTTGAAGCTCTCACGCTCTGTCCATCCAAATCCTACAGCCTCTATCCATTGGCAGTGAGCAACACCTGGTCGTGATGGCGATCTTCCGAAACGAAAATGCGATTCACTTTCTTTCGATTCTCGTCGGATAGCTACCTATGTGAAAGGCGTGAAATTTTCCGGTTCATTTAGTACGAACACAGAAACGACCAGAAAAAATTTCATATTTATGTGATGACCGAACCGAACTGAACCATTTCTTCTACGGTCAGTTTCGGGAGTTTGTACCAGGTGCGATGGAAAGATGCTGAAGATCGGGGAGTTCGTCATAGATGACCGGTTGCTTTTGGGTGGAAAATTTGCGAGAAAGGAGAAAAACAGTCGATTGTTATAGTTCAGTTCGCGCGCCAAAAGTTTTTTGGTTGCGGCACGGCGGCCGGTGGCGGCGTTGATGTTGTGAATGATGATGGGCAGCGCGATGATTGAAAATCGAACTGTATCGATTTTTTTTTCATACAATAATTACCCACAGTAAAAAGAGTGCTCTTTTTTGCGCGATAGTCTCATCAAATACCATCAAATAAGTAAATCGTGTTGGAGATTGCAGTGAGTTTCAGTTGCGTGATTATGCAATCGGTGGTTTGTTTGGATTTTCACTAATGAACTGCTTGCGCCGCGCGCGCTTTTTTGGACGATGACGAAACAGGTCCGTTGTGTGAGATAAATGGAAATGGAAAAAGCGATTCCAATGAGCGGAACTGATATGGGATGAACTGATGAATGATGCTGCAATGATTTGGATATTTTCAGTTGAACTCTTTTTTTTTATTTGAAACATTCGGTAAAAAAAAACTTAACACTTGAGAAAGCGAAATTTTAAATTGAATCACTTGAGATATAAACATAAAACTGATAAAGACGAGCAAATTCCTTTTAATTCCACTCCTTTAGAGACGAACCAGCCAAGGGCTGAAAGTCTCTCTAATAAAGACAAATCAATCAATTCCACTCCTTTGTTCTTTGGGCAGATATGATTTCGTTTGCAACCTACAAAATTCTTCAATATCGGGTGCCATACTTTTTTTTTGTTTTTTTTTTTAAATTTTCAGTATTTTAGGTTAAATAAGTTCTACTCCTACAAACTCCTCAAAAGTGATAAGGTTTCGATAATTTTCAGTTGGAAAGCCGTGATATAAGAAAAAAAAATCACTTATTTATAGGATTTAGTAATCTTCATACATGTATATGTATCTGAAACGGCTAGGTATTTCCTTTTTTTTTTAAATTTTTGTCTAGGAATCCTCACCAAGTGTTTATATTGACTGAAGATGATATGCAGTCAGATGAAACATCCACACTGCCGATCGCTAAGAATTGCGTAATTTAGCAAACTGTGACTGTTAACTGTGGGTGTTAACTTGTTTTGCAGGATAATGTAAAAAAAAAAAAAAATATGTCCTACGTCAATTTGCCAAGAACGGTTACGACCGGTCTTCAAAAGTATCTCCAAAAACGAGTAATGTCTGGACAATTTCCTGATATTAAATATGCTGAATGAATCTTTGGAGAATTCTTCAGACGGTCACCCCTCCGAAGTTCGTGGCGAAAATCTAAATATCTTAAGAAATACAGTATAAATCAAAAAAAAAAAATAGATAACTTTGGGAGACATTTTTGGAAGGGTTTGTTGAGCAAGCCCTGGAGGTATCATTTACAGACAACTACACACGACAAGATTTGCAAACGACCAGTCGCTATGGGTGGTTGTCTCACCGTGATTTCTACTGAAAAAGATGGCCTGTGATGTAAACAAACGATAACAACCGGTTTTCATTACTTCCCTAATCAAACGATTCAACACCATGACTTCATCGAAAAGTTTTCAACCTGTTTTCTGTACAGCGAGATACTAGAAGAAGGAAACAATTACGACAGCCGATTTCAATCGTATTCCCAAAATTGATGCAAATTGATGCTGCGATCCTTTTCATACCCGTTTGCTGAACGACGAAGAACTTGGAGTTAGATTTCCTGATAAATACTTGGAAAAATTCCTGAAGAAAGTTTTTAAAGAATCTCGGGAGCAATTTTGTTTATTTTTTCGAATTTTTCATTTGTTTCGAATTTTTGAAAGAAAATCCTGATGACACTTCTGTAGGACATTTTCGTTTAATTACTAGAAAAATCTCAGGAGAAATCCTTAAAATACTTATAAAAAAAAACAATGAAAAATTTATACAAAAATCCTTGAGATAAAACTGGATTAAATTTCTCATTTTTTCCTTTCTTTTTTAATTTTTTTTTTTTTTTGTTTTTTTTTTTTTTTTTTTATTTAAGACGGGCTTGGTGGTCTAGTGGCTACCGCTTCTGATTTATATGCAGAAGGTCCTGGGTTCAATCCCTGGCCCGTCCCTTTCCTCCTACTTTGTATCTTTCTATATACTTTCTCTCTGCTCTCTACATATACAACTCATGTATATAAACATGTTCATAGCCGTCGCTAGAACAGAAACGGGTTGAAAAAGCCGTTTCCCTTCCTTCCCAAAACTTTCACAGCACAGTGTCACAATCCTATTAGAAATCGCCTACAAGTTATGCAATCAAGCGAACTGTGCCGCACATCTTCAAAATAATAAAAACACACAATTCTATCACCTTCCCCTGGTGTCCACACACCAATGTGTGAACCATCTGCCAACCAATTCCCACCAACACTCCAACATCCGCATGAGTTTGTGCTGGCGCAGAGGTATATTCGGCCAGATGTGGATACAAACGATTGCAATCATCACTTCCTTACCCCTCCCCACATTGACCTGCAACCTGACGTGGCAGGCGCCATTGTCGCCTAAAAATAGAAGATCACCAACGCTCACACACTGAAGATGCCTGCTAGTCCCCGGCAGTTATTCTCATTGGTCCTTGTGTGAGTGTAGCTGGTCTGGCGATACTGGAGTAGCATCCACGGGCGGTCAATCAAGCTCAAGCTCAAGCTCTTTTTTAATTTTTTTTTATTTAATAACGCAGCAACATTTCCAAAATCGGTCTCTTTACGCAGTTGGTGAATGAATCAAGGTACCATTTGATTTCTTTCCCGGTGGAAAAAGTTTACCAAATTTCTCAAAAACCATTTTTTCCGAAATTTCGCGTAAAAATGATTTTTGTAAAACTGATAAACATTTTCCACTGGAGAAAAATTTAAGAGATTGTTTGATCCATCCTGTAACTGTGTATGAAACTCGGTTTTGAAAATATTGCTTCGTCAAAAACTAAAAAAATGAGGTAGCTCATCCAGGGGTTGGTGAATTTTTGGTAGGAAAACCTGTGGAAATTCCTTGGTCAAATGTTGGAGAAATTTTTCAAGAATTTACTAGAGAAATTAATGCTGCGACCGTTTTCTAACATAATTGTGTAAGACGAATAATCTCTTGAGAATTTTCCGGAGCGGTCTCTGGAAAAAAAAAGTCCTGAAGTAGTTTCCAGACGGAAGCTCTTTAAGAATTCTTGAAATAAAATCTGTCATGGATAGGTTGGAGAAATCCCTGGAAGAATTTTTGCATTGATATTCCTGCAAAAGTGCGTAATTTCTAAAGAAATCCGTGGAGAAGTTTTCGTGGTTTCTGCAGAAATTTTTGAAGCATTTCCCTTTGAATTCCTACATTTTTTCCAAGAAGAAGAATTTGTGGTGGAATCTCTGGATATGAATCTTTCTGATATTCCTCCATTTCAAAAATTCTCCTGCGATCCCCTCAGAATTCCTTCCTTTAAACGTTTTTCCAGGATTTCGTCAGAAGTTCTTTCTGGGATTCTTCTTAGAGTTTCGTTTCTTCTGCTATTTTTCCAGGAAATCCTTCTGGAACTCATTCCCAAATTTCTCCACTAGTTCTTTTTAGGATTCCTGAAGGAGTTCTTCTGGAACTTTGGTTCTGAATACTTCCAAGTGATTTTGCTGGATTCTATCTGTTGTTTTTGGACTTTCTACATGATTTCTTACTGCGTGTCCTCAAAGTTTACCTTCTAGGAATCCTCCAGGAGTTTATTCTAGCAACCCTCCAAGAGTTCCTTCTGGTGTTCCTTCTGGGAGCCCTCCTGATGTTCCTTGTATTGAGAAATATTTGCGGAGTTATTCCTGGGAATCCTCCAGAAGTTCCCTCTGAAAATCCGCAAGAAATTCCTTGTGGGATTCCTTCAGAAACTTCTTCTAGGAATCCACAGAAAAATTACAAGAAACTGAAGAAATCCAAGATTGCGTTTTTGGATTAATCGAAAGATGAAATCCCGTTTAAAAATTCCCGAATTATCCTCAGTTAGCCTAGAGGATGAGGAATTGGATCGCCGTTTATTTTTTCCCATAATTGAGTCTGACTTGTGGTGGTTTTATGAAACCTCGTCATCCTGAGATAAGACTTCGTGATCTATGTGAGCATTATGTTGTTGTCGTAAATTTGAAGTATTTTATTTTAATTATTCCGCATCATGACTCGAGAATTTGTAGGGTTCTATATTATTTTTCATGATATCAATCAGGATATCGAGTAATCTTGTTCTGTTAGAAGAAGTTCAAGCTCTTCAGCAAATCACCACACTTCCGAAGGATATTTTATAAAAATCTTCAAGGATTCCTCCAGGAACTCTTCCGGGATTCCTTCAGGAACTGCTACAGGGATTCCTCAAAGAGCTACTCCACGAACTCTTCTTGGGTTTTTTTCAATGATTCCTTCAGTTTATTTTCCTGGGATTTCTTCAGGAACTTATCCTGCGATTTCTTCAGCAATTCTTCATGAGAATCTTCCAGGAATTCTATCGGGACTCTAAGCATTCCTCCAGAAATTTCTCTATGCATTCCTCCAGGAATTACTTCAGGGATTCTTCCAGGAATTCCTACAGGAATACCTTCAAGGATAGCTGAGAAAATTTATCTAGGAATTCCTCCGGAGAGTCCTCTAGAAATTCGTTCCAGAATTTCTCTAGGGATTGCTCCAGAGATTTCTCCACGAATTCCTTCAGAAGTTGATCCTGGAATTTCTCCGGAAATTTCTCCAAGAGCTGTTCATGTGATTTCTTCAGAAATTCCTCTCGGCATCCCTTCAAATATTTATTTAGAGATTCCTTTAGAAATTTCAGAAATTCTTGCATCATCTTTTCCTGGAATACACCCAACAATTTCTCCCGGAATGCCTACCGATATTTTAGCTTTTTGTTGTTGGAATTGTTTAAGATAATTTTACAAGCAGACAGGACCCAGGAAATTCTGCTCGATGTCATTCAGGATTTTAGGAGTTCATCCATGGAATTGGTCAGGAATCGATTCATGAAGTCCTGCAGCTTCTACAAAGAAATTCCTTTAGAAATTCGTCCTGCTATTCTTTCAGAAATATATCCAGAGATTCTTTTTTTCTCACTTCTAGATGGTTAACTGTCGAAAGAACTCATTTTTTCCCAAGTTGCACATAATTGAGGCTGACTTGTGGTGGTTTTATGACACCTCGTCATCCTGAGATAAGACTTCGTGATCTATGTGAGCATTATGCTGTTGTCGTAAATTTTAAGTGTTTTATTTTAATTATTCCATATTTGTAGGGTTTAATTATTCGAGCATTTGTAGGGTTTTTTTTATTTTTCATGATATCAATCAGGATATGGTTACTCGGCTGTTATAGGAAGTTCAAGCTCTACAGCAAATCATCACACTTCCGAAGGATATTTTATAAACATCTCCAAGGATTCCTCCAGGAACTCTCCAGGGATTTGTTCAAAAACTGCTCCAAGAGCTCCTCCACGAAGTCTTCTTGGAATTCCTTTGGTATTTTTTCCAAGAATTCCTTCTGCGGTTTCTTCAGTTTATTCTTCTGGGATTTCTTCAGGAATTCCTCTCGGGATTTCTTCAGGATCTCTTCATGAGAATCTTCCAGGGATTCCTGCAGCAGTTTCTCCACGAATTTCTTCAGGCATTCCTCCAGAGATTCATCCAGGAATCACTTCAGGGATTCATCCAGGAATTCCTCCTTAAATTCCTTCAAGGATTCCTAATGGAATTCCTCCAGGGTTTCGTCTAAAAGTTTCTTCAGGGATTCTTTCCAGAATTTCCCTAGAGATTCCTCCAGGCACTTCTCCAAGAATTCCTTCAGAAATTGCTCCGGGAATTCCTCCAGAGATTTTTCAAGGAGTTGTTCGTGTGATTTCTTCAGAAATTCCTCTCGGGATCCCTTCAAAAATTTATTCGGAGGTTGCTTCAGAAATCCTTGCATCATGTTTTCCTGGAATACACCAAAGAATTTCATGAATGTCTTCAGGAAAACCTGCAGTTTTTTTTAATAACTTTAAGGATTTCTGTAGAAATTCCTCCGGCCTTTTGTTGTTGGAATTCCTTAAGATCATTTTACGGAAAAGCATACAGGAGCCAGGAAATTCTCCAAGATGTGATCCAGGAATTCCTATACATATTTTCCAAGAAATCCTTTAGGAGTAGATCCTCGAATTCGTTCAGGAATCGATCCATGAAGCCCTTCAAGAATACCGCCTGAAGCTCCTGCAAAGAAATTTCTTCAGAAATTAGTCATGCGATTCTTTCAGGAATATATCCTGAGTTTTGTTTCTCTTCTGGATGATTAGTTACTGAATTGACGATCCCTCCCCCGGAGGAATCTCTGGAAAATCCTGGAGGAGTTTCTGACGGGATTTCTACACGAATCCTTGGACGCATCTGTGAAGGAATTCCCGCAAGTATTTCTAGAAAAAGTTTCCTGAAAAAAAAAATTATAATTCAATTCCTGGAAAAATCTTTGGAAAAGTTTTTGAGAAAAGTCCCAGAACAATTTATAAGATTAAGTGGAAGACCTTCCGAGTACTACTCAGAAGTA
This sequence comes from Aedes albopictus, assembly GCF_035046485.1. Classification (NCBI taxonomy): domain Eukaryota; kingdom Metazoa; phylum Arthropoda; class Insecta; order Diptera; family Culicidae; genus Aedes; species Aedes albopictus. Next base: position 38,418,354 of record NC_085137.1, read on the forward strand.
GCAACACTGACCGAAGAAATCCAAGAAGCCCGAAGAAATCCAAGAAGCCCGAAGAACTAAAGGGTTTCCCGTAGATCCCTTCTAATCATTCTAATACTTCAAAAGTTTTGCTACGAATGTGTTACATGTTAAACTATGGTAACGTTATTGCATTACATGTTAAGTGCCCCACACAATGCATACGTTTGCGTGTGCGTGACAGTAGTTTGACACATTTCCCATGGGAAAACTGTCAAAAAAACGCAAACTTCGACGGAACGGACGCTATGTGTTCCAGGCTCTCTCTGAACGTGGCTGAACATTTGTAACGCTTAGGTGTAACAGGCTAATTGAATCCCACTATGATTAGAAATTATAGACAAGGCACCCTGCAATAAAATAAAACATAGAATAAAGCGAAGAACCAAAAAAAGTCTTAAAATCTCGTAATCTTTATCATCATTTGTGATGTGTTACTTTATTGTACATTTGTAGTGTTCTATTTTGTTTTTCCGTATCAGGGATTGCAAAGCAAAACCCGAGCATTTGTAGGGCTCCTTTTTTATTTTTGTAACAACAGTTAAAATATCGAATGGTAATGGCACAGACAAACAGACGTAACACTCTTCAAAACGGCTTGGCATATGCATTAAACGATCAATTCATATTTCGTTTGATTTCCGCGATCCTTCCACCAGAGGCATTAGTGTTCGCTTTGATGTTTGCCAGTGTACACGTCACTGAATGATGCAAACGAAAATTACAGGCAATTTGTGTAAATAGTAGTGTGCGTGTTAGACAAACGTCAAATCGAAATCCATCATGACCAACAGTGTCTCGCGCGGTTATACCAACAGGTGGCAGTGCGCTCATGAAAAAGATTGATTTGATTGATTTGTCTTTATTAAAGAGACTTTCAGCCCTTGGCTGGTTCGTCTCTCCGAAAAAGACACTGGGCAGAAGTTTTTGATGAATTTCCTCCAAGAGTTACGCCTGTTTGTCTGTGGTAATGGTAACAGTTAAGGTATTGAATGTAAAGGCTGTTTCTAAAACTTCAAGATCTACAGCAAAACATCACCCTTCCGAAGGATATTTCGACTTACGACACACACATTTCAGTGCATCAAATCCCGTTGGGAATATGTTGATTAAAACATCAAAAACAATTTCATGTTCGATTTTCCATTCGCATTCTGCAACTGATTCGCCTCGCAGTTAAAATGGCGAGGAGATTGCATCACGCGTCGTGTCGTTCGTCTTTCCCAGTTGTGCACTCGAATGCGAATCTCGGAAGGGGTTGCCCACATACATATTTCCCTTTCTTCTTCACGACAATAAAATGCAATCATCTTCCGACTCGAGAACCGGAATAACTTCCAAGCGAATTTCGCCCAAAGGGGTGGAGTCTCAAGACTGTACTGTGAGCAAGATGAGAGATTGGTGAATGTCACCCTGCCTGGTACACTGACATCTCGATCGACGACGATGGTGGGCATTAGATTCGATCAAGGTTTTTTCGAGAGGTGTCCAGCAGATGACGAAGCTGTGGGCGTCGGCGTTAGCGCTCGCGAGTATTTATTGATCATTTCAAGGATTTGTGACACCTTAGAAGACAAGTAAATCACCATAGAGAACGAGAGTTATAATTTAAAACACCTATACCCAACCAAGGCACAGGTTGTTTACCTGATTGTCCGAGGCAACGAACCAATCAGTCGTTGCTGTTGTTGTTGAAACGAAGATACATCTGAATTAATTTGTTTACATCCTACTTGTCATCTCGTGTTTCGCTTCTGAGTGAAAGACAGCAACAATATGAGGACTACAACGGTTAAAACCTGGGAAAGGGACAAACAAATTGAGCTTTGTAGAAATAGCTCACCACGCTGCTATTGCAGCAGCGCACTGCGCTACGTAATATCATCAGATCAGCCATTGAGATTCTTTTGCTGTACATACCTATGAATGTACTAGCAGGCAGAGGAAGGCCCAGGTATCGATCCGAGTGAGATGTACGGGTGTGAGGATGTAAATCGGCTTACCCGGACTACCTTCTTCTATTATGAGGGACCCAGCCAGTGACGGAATCGGAATTCGCTGCAAAACACTTTTAATTGAATTAGGGCGGATTGTTTGTTATACAGTTTCTAGTCAATGGTTGGTGTTTGCAAAACAGCAGCAGTCTGAAGAATCGTGACGTTGCAATTCACCGAAATACGCTAACGCTGGCGTCTTGTTGTTGTTGCTGCCTCATCGTGATGAGTAGCTGTAGGATATGTGGGTTATAAATAGATGTAGTGAATGCTATTTACGTAGGGATTTATCGATCTTTTAACAAACCATACCAAACACGCTCAGGTAAATACTATTAAGCATCCATATCATGTAAACTTCAGTTCAGTCTTGTAGGATTGGCCATGTAAAGTTGAATTAGAAACGATGACTCATACCATGTATGTTTGGAAGCGCTAATATGAGAAATCGTATGCTATATTGCTTTATCAGTTACCAGTCACCACATTACGTGATTCTACACCTTTGTAACATTTTGATGACCAATTGGTCTTGTAGAGGTTTTGAGAACCGTCATAGAACCTCCTCTATTTTATTTGACTAAAAAATGTTACTTGGGCAATTCTTTACAAGTAAATCTCAGTCATATATTAAGTCTGTTACGAGAATATAATCAGTAAGCTTGTTTCTCTAGTAGCATTCTTGTTTTATAAAAGTTTTCAATCACTTTAGTATAAGCCAAAATTTACCTAAATGATAAACGCCATCGTTTTTGACCACTGTGCAGTAGGTCACCGGACCAGATGGTAGCATTTTTTTGCGGAAGCAACCGTTCGCTTCATTGGCAAATGACTATAATTTTCGCAAATCAGTCTTAAGCGGGTGTCACACCCTCACCTTCTCTAATGATGCGTTGTTGGTTTGTTGGTGGTTTTCGAGCTTGGGTGCTTCGTCGAAGCCAATTTTGCGGCATGGTTCGAAGGCAATACCCAACCGAAAGGTCAGAAGGAATTTCATAGTCGCAAACCGTGACAAATTAATCAATTTGTTTTCTTCGCTTCCATCTGACACGGCTACCCGTGTCTTTAGAGTACTCTCAGGGGAATGGGGTAAATTCTTGAATGGGATTAAGCAACTCGATGAAAGCCGGACGACCTCGGCGGGGAGGAAGCAACTCCATATGGCTTCTCGTTTGGCGTAACCGCGCAGCACACACCACGCAGAAGCAATTGAGCGAGCGTAATTCCGCAGTCAGTCAGTACGGCCATGGTACCTACCTACGGTACAATTTGCATTGTGAGCGCGCGTGTTTGTTTATCGGACGGGCAATGTTTTGGATACGAACCACACGTCAGAATTGCGCTGCTGTCGTGTCGTGTTGGCCGGGTTTCGCGGTGGCTGTTGTTGTTAGGTACTTGACGAAACAAAAAAAAATCAACAACTTTTTGACGGTTTCTTGGTGTTTTCTGAGATCACGGCAGACGAATGGGTTTTTTAACGGAGTCAAGTATTTTTGACAGTATTTTCACTTCCTGGATTGGGGTAATGGTAGCGTTCGGTAATCTCAGAAATAGATAAAGTTCATAAAGATTCACAATAATATGTAACTAAGGTCAGTATTTAATAGCAATGTTTTTCAAGAAGAACCTCAACAACTCTGCAAAGTTGGTAGCGATTGGTTGTGTTCCGGTGTTTGAAACTTGTCTATAAATAAAAAAGA